>NC_134265.1:49029116-49329830 GCF_031893055.1 Leptodactylus fuscus
TCAGGATCCTGAATGGAATACACTGTCAGTGTATTCCCGTATACCCGATATATACCCCGATACCCGTTCCAACGGTGTGCCCCCCCACCTTCACCCCAGAAATACCCTGCAAGTCCCCTAGCAATAGAATTGGGGCTATATACACCCACAATTTTTACTACTGGTATACAGTGCCATTGTCTGACTGGGAATTCAAAGAATATATTGGGAATACAAATACCCTCATTTCTTGCTACTGCCATATAGTGCCAGTTTCTGACTGGTAATTCAAAGAATATATTGGGGTTACGTGCACCCACAATTTTTACTACTGGTATACAGTGCCATTGTCTGACTGGGAATTCAAAGAATATATTGGGAATACAAATACCCTCATTTCTTGCTACTGCCATATAGTGCCAGTGTCTGACTGGGAATTCAAAGAATATATTGGGGTTACGTGCACCCACAATTTTTACTACTGGTATACAGTGCCATTGTCTGACTGGGAATTCAAAGAGTATATTGGGAATACAAATACCCTCATTTCTTGCTACTGCCATATAGTGCCAGTTTCTGACTGGGAATTCAAAGAATATATTGGGGTTACGTGCACCCACAATTTTTACTACTGGTATACAGTGCCATTGTCTGACTGGGAATTCAAAGAATATATTGGGGTTATAAATACCCTCATTTCTTGCTACTGCCATATAGTGCCAGTTTCTGACTGGTAATTCAAAGAATATATTGGGGTTACGTGCACCCACAATTTTTACTACTGGTATACAGTGCCATTGTCTGACTGGGAATTCAAAGAGTATATTGGGAATACAAATACCCTCATTTCTTGCTACTGCCATATAGTGCCAGTGTCTGACTGGGAATTCAAAGAATATATTGGGGTTACGTGCACCCACAATTTTTACTACTGGTATACAGTGCCATTGTCTGACTGGGAATTCAAAGAGTATATTGGGAATACAAATACCCTCATTTCTTGCTACTGCCATATAGTGCCAGTTTCTGACTGGGAATTCAAAGAATATATTGGGGTTACGTGCACCCACAATTTTTACTACTGGTATACAGTGCCATTGTCTGACTGGGAATTCAAAGAGTATATTGGGAATACAAATACCCTCATTTCTTGCTACTGCCATATAGTGCCAGTTTCTGACTGGGAATTCAAAGAATATATTGGGGTTACGTGCACCCACAATTTTTACTACTGGTATACAGTGCCATTGTCTGACTGGGAATTCAAAGAATATATTGGGGTTATAAATACCCTCATTTCTTGCTACTGCCATATAGTGCCAGTTTCTGACTGGGAATTCAAAGAATATATTGGGGTTACGTGCACCCACAATTTTTACTACTGGTATACAGTGCCATTGTCTGACTGGGAATTCAAAGAATATATTGGGGTTATAAATACCCTCATTTCTTGCTACTGCCATATAGTGCCAGTTTCTGACTGGTAATTCAAAGAATATATTGGGGTTACGTGCACCCACAATTTTTACTACTGGTATACAGTGCCATTGTCTGACTGGGAATTCAAAGAATATATTGGGAATACAAATACCCTCATTTCTTGCTACTGCCATATAGTGCCAGTTTCTGACTGGTAATTCAAAGAATATATTGGGGTTACGTGCACCCACAATTTTTACTACTGGTATACAGTGCCATTGTCTGACTGGGAATTCAAAGAATATATTGGGAATACAAATACCCTCATTTCTTGCTACTGCCATATAGTGCCAGTGTCTGACTGGGAATTCAAAGAATATATTGGGGTTACGTGCACCCACAATTTTTACTACTGGTATACAGTGCCATTGTCTGACTGGGAATTCAAAGAGTATATTGGGAATACAAATACCCTCATTTCTTGCTACTGCCATATAGTGCCAGTTTCTGACTGGGAATTCAAAGAATATATTGGGGTTACGTGCACCCACAATTTTTACTACTGGTATACAGTGCCATTGTCTGACTGGGAATTCAAAGAATATATTGGGGTTATAAATACCCTCATTTCTTGCTACTGCCATATAGTGCCAGTTTCTGACTGGTAATTCAAAGAATATATTGGGGTTACGTGCACCCACAATTTTTACTACTGGTATACAGTGCCATTGTCTGACTGGGAATTCAAAGAGTATATTGGGAATACAAATACCCTCATTTCTTGCTACTGCCATATAGTGCCAGTGTCTGACTGGGAATTCAAAGAATATATTGGGGTTACGTGCACCCACAATTTTTACTACTGGTATACAGTGCCATTGTCTGACTGGGAATTCAAAGAGTATATTGGGAATACAAATACCCTCATTTCTTGCTACTGCCATATAGTGCCAGTTTCTGACTGGGAATTCAAAGAATATATTGGGGTTACGTGCACCCACAATTTTTACTACTGGTATACAGTGCCATTGTCTGACTGGGAATTCAAAGAGTATATTGGGAATACAAATACCCTCATTTCTTGCTACTGCCATATAGTGCCAGTTTCTGACTGGGAATTCAAAGAATATATTGGGGTTACGTGCACCCACAATTTTTACTACTGGTATACAGTGCCATTGTCTGACTGGGAATTCAAAGAATATATTGGGGTTATAAATACCCTCATTTCTTGCTACTGCCATATAGTGCCAGTTTCTGACTGGGAATTCAAAGAATATATTGGGGTTACGTGCACCCACAATTTTTACTACTGGTATACAGTGCCATTGTCTGACTGGGAATTCAAAGAATATATTGGGGTTATAAATACCCTCATTTCTTGCTACTGCCATATAGTGCCAGTTTCTGACTGGTAATTCAAAGAATATATTGGGGTTACGTGCACCCACAATTTTTACTACTGGTATACAGTGCCATTGTCTGACTGGGAATTCAAAGAGTATATTGGGAATACAAATACCCTCATTTCTTGCTACTGCCATATAGTGCCAGTGTCTGACTGGGAATTCAAAGAATATATTGGGGTTACGTGCACCCACAATTTTTACTACTGGTATACAGTGCCATTGTCTGACTGGGAATTCAAAGAGTATATTGGGAATACAAATACCCTCATTTCTTGCTACTGCCATATAGTGCCAGTTTCTGACTGGGAATTCAAAGAATATATTGGGGTTACGTGCACCCACAATTTTTACTACTGGTATACAGTGCCATTGTCTGACTGGGAATTCAAAGAGTATATTGGGAATACAAATACCCTCATTTCTTGCTACTGCCATATAGTGCCAGTGTCTGACTGGGAATTCAAAGAATATATTGGGGTTACGTGCACCCACAATTTTTACTACTGGTATACAGTGCCATTGTCTGACTGGGAATTCAAAGAGTATATTGGGAATACAAATACCCTCATTTCTTGCTACTGCCATATAGTGCCAGTTTCTGACTGGGAATTCAAAGAATATATTGGGGTTACGTGCACCCACAATTTTTACTACTGGTATACAGTGCCATTGTCTGACTGGGAATTCAAAGAATATATTGGGGTTATAAATACCCTCATTTCTTGCTACTGCCATATAGTGCCAGTTTCTGACTGGTAATTCAAAGAATATATTGGGGTTACGTGCACCCACAATTTTTACTACTGGTATACAGTGCCATTGTCTGACTGGGAATTCAAAGAGTATATTGGGAATACAAATACCCTCATTTCTTGCTACTGCCATATAGTGCCAGTTTCTGACTGGGAATTCAAAGAATATATTGGGGTTACGTGCACCCACAATTTTTACTACTGGTATACAGTGCCAATTTCTAACTAGGAATTCAAAATGCGCAAGGCTCCCGGAAAGGGACGTGGACGAGGCCGTGGGCGAGGTCGGGGGAATGGTTCTGGGGAGCAAGGTAGCAGTGAAGCCACAGGGCGTCCCGTGCCTACTCCTGTGGGGCAGCAAGCATTGCGCCACTCCACAGTGCCAGGGTTGCTTGCCACATTAACTAAACTGCAGGGTACAAACCTTAGTAGGCCCGAGAACCAGGAACAGGTCTTGCAATGGCTGTCAGAGAACGCTTACAGCACATTGTCCAGCAGCCAGTCAGACTCTGCCTCCTCTCCTCCTATTACCCAACAGTCTTGTCTTCCTTCCTCCCAAAATTCCGAAGCTTTACAGAACAATAACCCAAACTGTCCCTGCTCCCCAGAGCTGTTCTCCGCTCCTTTCATTGTCCCTCAACCTGCCTCTCCACGTCACGATTCCACGAACCTAACAGAGGAGCATCTGTATCCAGATGCTCAAACACTAGAGTCTCCTCCATCTCCGTTCGATTTGGTGGTGGATGACCAGCAACCCACCCTCATCGACGATGATGTGACGCAGTTGCCGTCAGGGCATCCAGTTGACCGGCGCATTGTGCGGGAGGAGGAGATGAGACAGGAGTTGGAAGAGGAAGTGGTGGATGATGAGGACACTGACCCGACCTGGACAGGGGGGATGTCAAGCGGGGAAAGTAGTGTGGATGTTGAGGCAGGTGCAGCACCAAAAAGGGTAGCTAGAGGCAGAGGCAGAGGTCAGCAGCTTAGGCGAAGCCAGGCCACACCCGGAATCTCCCAAGATGTTCCAGTTCGTACCCAGCCCCGAAAAACTCCCACCTCGAGGGCACGTTTCTCGAAGGTGTGGAGTTTTTTCAAGGAATGCGCCGAGGACAGATATAGTGTTGTCTGCACAATTTGCCTCTCGAAATTGATTAGGGGCTCTGAGAAGAGCAACCTGTCCACCACTTCAATGCGCCGTCATTTGGAATCCAAGCACTGGAATCAGTGGCAGGCAGCAACGGCAGGACAAAGGCCGACTGCCGTTCACGCCACTGCCACTGCCTCTGCCTCTGCCTCTGCCACTGCCACTGCTGACTGTGCTGGCGATGCACTCCAGAGGACGAGCCAGGACACCACTTCATCTGCCTCCGCCACTTTGTTGACTTCTACCTCATCCTCCCCTGGTCCTGTCTTATCTCCTTCTCCTGCACCATCAAAGGCACCATCAGGCGTTTCTTTACAACAACCCACCATCTCTCAGACATTGGAGCGGCGGCAGAAATACACTGCTAACCACCCACACGCGCAAGCCTTGAACGCCAACATCGCTAAACTGCTGGCCCAGGAGATGTTGGCGTTCCGGCTTGTTGAAACTCCCGCCTTCCTGGACCTGATGGCAACTGCGGCACCTCGCTATGCCGTCCCTAGCCGTCACTACTTCTCCCGGTGTGCCGTCCCCGCCTTGCACCAGCACGTGTCACTCAACATCAGGCGGGCCCTTAGTTCCGCGCTTTGCACAAAGGTCCACTTGACCACCGACGCGTGGACAAGTGCATGCGGACAGGGACGCTACATTTCACTGACGGCACACTGGGTGAATGTAGTTGAGGCTGGGACTGCTTCCCAAACTGGCCCGGTGTACCTCGTCTCCCCGCCTAACATTCCTGGCAGGGACACGAGAAGAACACCCCCCTCCTCCTCCTCTTCTACCGCCTCCTCCTCCGCCACCGCCTCCTCCTCCGCCACCGCCTCCTCCTCCGCTGTTAGATTGACCCCAGCTACGAGTTGGAAACGTTGCAGCACTGGCGTTGGTAGACGTCAGCAGGCTGTGCTGAAGCTGATCAGCTTGGGGGACAGACAGCACACTGCCTCCGAGGTGAGGGATGCCCTCCTCGATGAGACGGCAATATGGTTTGAGCCGCTGCACCTGGGCCCAGGCATGGTCGTTTGTGATAACGGCCGGAACCTGGTAGCAGCTCTGGAGCTTGCCGGACTCCAACATGTTCCATGCCTGGCCCACGTCTTCAACCTAGTGGTGCAACGTTTCCTAAAGAGCTACCCCAATGTTCCAGAGCTACTGGTGAAAGTGCGGCGCATGTGCGCCCACTTTCGCAAGTCGACAGTAGCCGCTGCTAGCTTAAAATCTCTCCAGCAACGCCTGCATGTGCCACAACACCGGCTTTTGTGCGACGTCCCCACACGCTGGAACTCAACGTTTCAGATGTTGAATAGAGTGGTTGAGCAGCAGAGACCTTTGATGGAATACCAGCTACAAAACCCTAGGGTGCCACAAAGTCAGCTGCCTCAGTTTCACATCCATGAGTGGCCATGGATGAGAGACCTTTGTGACATCCTACGGGTCTTTGAGGAGTCCACAAGGAGGGTGAGCTCTGAGGATGCGATGGTGAGCCTTACAATCCCGCTCTTGTGTGTTCTGAGAGAATCCCTGATTGACATCAGGGATAACTCAGATCACACAGAGGAGTTAGGGATAGCATCCGATCCGTCACAGCTGGAGAGTAGGTCCACACATCTGTCCGCTTCACTGCGTTTAATGGAGGAGGAGGAGGAGGAGGAGGAGGAAGAAGAGTTGTCCGATGATGTGATGGTGATACAGGAGGCTTCCGGGCAACTTCGAATCGTCCCATTGTTGCAGCGCGGATGGGTAGACATGGAGGATGAGGAGGAAATGGAGATTGAACTTTCCGGTGGGGCCAGAGGAGTCATGCCAACTAACACTGTGGCAGACATGGCTGAGTTCATGTTGGGGTGCTTTACAACCGACAAGCGTATTGTCAAAATCATGGAGGACAACCAGTACTGGATCTTTGCTATCCTTGACCCCCGGTATAAAAACAACATCTCGTCTTTTATTCCGGTAGAGGGGAGGGCCAATCGCATCAATGCTTGCCACAGGCAATTGGTGCAGAATATGATGGAGATGTTTCCAGCATGTGACGTTGGCGGCAGGGAGGGCAGTTCCTCCAGTAGGCAACCAAGTTCTCACCGGTCCACACAAACGAGGGGCACACTGTCTAAGGTCTGGGACACCTTGATGGCACCCCCTCGCCAAAGTGCCGCCACGGAGGGTCCTAGTGTCACCAGGCGTGAGAAGTATAGGCGCATGTTGCGGGAATACCTTTCCGACCACAGCCCTGTCCTCTCCGACCCCTCTGCGCCCTACACGTATTGGGTGTCGAAGTTGGACCTGTGGCTTGAACTTGCCCTATATGCCTTGGAGGTGCTGTCCTGTCCTGCCGCCAGCGTCCTATCTGAGAGGGTGTTCAGTGCAGCCGGTGGCATCATCACTGACAAGCGCACCCGTCTGTCAGCTGAGAGTGCCGACCGGCTCACTTTGATAAAAATGAACCACCACTGGGTAGAGCCGTCATTTTTGTGCCCACCTGTGTAAAGCACCCCAACATGAAACTCCATGTCTGTACTCAACCTCTCCAATTCCTCCGCATCCTCATACTCATCCACCATAAGCGTTGCACAATTCTGCTAATACTAGGCTCCCTCCACCCTGATTTCCCCCAACTCTGCTGGTTAGAGGCTCCCTCCACCATGAATTTGCCCAAACTGGGCTGTTTAGAGGCTCCCTCCACCATGAATTGGTCCAAACTGGGGTGGTTAGAGGCTCCCTCCACCATGAATTGGTCCAAACTGGGGTGGTTAGAGGCTCCCTCCACCATTAATTGGTCCAAACTGGGCTGGTTAGAGGCTCCCTCCACAATTAATTGGTCCAAACTGGGCTAATTAGAGGCTCCCTCCACCATGAATTGGTCCAAACTGGGTTTTTTAGAGGCTCCCTCCACCATTAATTGGTCCAAACTGGGCTGGTTAGAGGCTCCCTCCACAATTAATTGGTCCAAACTGGGCTAATTAGAGGCTCCCTCCACCATGAATTGGTCCAAACTGGGTTTTTTAGAGGCTCCCTCCACCATTAATTGGTCCAAACTGGGCTGGTTAGAGGCTCCCTCCACAATTAATTGGTCCAAACTGGGCTAATTAGAGGCTCCCTCCACCATGAATTGGTCCAAACTGGGTTTTTTAGAGGCTCCCTCCACCATGAATTTGCCCAAACTGGGCTGTTTAGAGGCTCCCTCCACCATGAATTGGTCCAAACTGGGCTGGTTAGAGGCTCCCTCCACCATGAATTTCCCAAAACTTGGCTGTTTAGAGGCTCCCTCCACCATGAATTTGCCCAAACTGGGCTGTTTAGAGGCTCCCTCCACCATTAATTGGTCCAAACTGGGCTGGTTAGAGGCTCCCTCCACCATGAATTTGCCCAAACTGGGGTGGTTAGAGGCTCCCTCCACCATTAATTGGTCCAAACTGGGCTGGTTAGAGGCTCCCTCCACCATGAATTTCCCAAAACTTGGCTGTTTAGAGGCTCCCTCCACCATTAATTGGTCCAAACTGGGCTGGTTAGAGGCTCCCTCCACCATGAATTTGCCCAAACTGGGCTGTTTAGAGGCTCCCTCCACCATTAATTGGTCCAAACTGGGCTGGTTAGAGGCTCCCTCCACCATGAATTTGCCCAAACTGGGCTGTTTAGAGGCTCCCTCCACCATGAATTGGTCCAAACTGGGGTGGTTAGAGGCTCCCTCCACCATGAATTGGTCCAAACTGGGGTGGTTAGAGGCTCCCTCCACCATTAATTGGTCCAAACTGGGCTGGTTAGAGGCTCCCTCCACAATTAATTGGTCCAAACTGGGCTAATTAGAGGCTCCCTCCACCATGAATTGGTCCAAACTGGGTTTTTTAGAGGCTCCCTCCACCATTAATTGGTCCAAACTGGGCTGGTTAGAGGCTCCCTCCACAATTAATTGGTCCAAACTGGGCTAATTAGAGGCTCCCTCCACCATGAATTGGTCCAAACTGGGTTTTTTAGAGGCTCCCTCCACCATGAATTTGCCCAAACTGGGCTGTTTAGAGGCTCCCTCCACCATGAATTGGTCCAAACTGGGCTGGTTAGAGGCTCCCTCCACCATGAATTTCCCAAAACTTGGCTGTTTAGAGGCTCCCTCCACCATTAATTGGTCCAAACTGGGCTGGTTAGAGGCTCCCTCCACCATTAATTGGTCCAAACTGGGCTGGTTAGAGGCTCCCTCCACCATTAATTGGTCCAAACTGGGCTGGTTAGAGGCTCCCTCCACCATGAATTTCCCAAAACTTGGCTGTTTAGAGGCTCCCTCCACCATTAATTGGTCCAAACTGGGCTGGTTAGAGGCTCCCTCCACCATGAATTTGCCCAAACTGGGCTGTTTAGAGGCTCCCTCCACCATGAATTTGCCCAAACTGGGCTGTTTAGAGGCTCCCTCCACCATGAATTGGTCCAAACTGGGCTGGTTAGAGGCTCCCTCCACCATGAATTTCCCAAAACTTGGCTGTTTAGAGGCTCCCTCCACCATTAATTGGTCCAAACTGGGCTGGTTAGAGGCTCCCTCCACCATGAATTTGCCCAAACTGGGGTGGTTAGAGGCTCCCTCCACCATTAATTGGTCCAAACTGGGCTGGTTAGAGGCTCCCTCCACAATTAATTGGTCCAAACTGGGCTAATTAGAGGCTCCCTCCACCATGAATTGGTCCAAACTGGGTTTTTTAGAGGCTCCCTCCACCATGAATTTCCCAAAACTTGGCTGTTTAGAGGCTCCCTCCACCATGAATTGGTCCAAACTGGGCTGGTTAGAGGCTCCCTCCACCATGAATTTCCCAAAACTTGGCTGTTTAGAGGCTCCCTCCACCATTAATTGGTCCAAACTGGGCTGGTTAGAGGCTCCCTCCACCATGAATTTGCCCAAACTGGGCTGTTTAGAGGCTCCCTCCACCATGAATTGGTCCAAACTGGGCTGGTTAGAGGCTCCCTCCACCATGAATTTCCCAAAACTTGGCTGTTTAGAGGCTCCCTCCACCATTAATTGGTCCAAACTGGGCTGGTTAGAGGCTCCCTCCACCATGAATTGGTCCAAACTGGGGTGGTTAGAGGCTCCCTCCACCATTAATTGGTCCAAACTGGGCTGGTTAGAGGCTCCCTCCACCATTAATTGGTCCAAACTGGGCTGGTTAGAGGCTCCCTCCACCATTAATTGGTCCAAACTGGGCTGGTTAGAGGCTCCCTCCACCATGAATTTCCCAAAACTTGGCTGTTTAGAGGCTCCCTCCACCATTAATTGGTCCAAACTGGGCTGGTTAGAGGCTCCCTCCACCATGAATTTGCCCAAACTGGGCTGTTTAGAGGCTCCCTCCACCATGAATTTGCCCAAACTGGGCTGTTTAGAGGCTCCCTCCACCATGAATTGGTCCAAACTGGGCTGGTTAGAGGCTCCCTCCACCATGAATTTCCCAAAACTTGGCTGTTTAGAGGCTCCCTCCACCATTAATTGGTCCAAACTGGGCTGGTTAGAGGCTCCCTCCACCATGAATTTGCCCAAACTGGGGTGGTTAGAGGCTCCCTCCACCATTAATTGGTCCAAACTGGGCTGGTTAGAGGCTCCCTCCACAATTAATTGGTCCAAACTGGGCTAATTAGAGGCTCCCTCCACCATGAATTGGTCCAAACTGGGTTTTTTAGAGGCTCCCTCCACCATGAATTTCCCAAAACTTGGCTGTTTAGAGGCTCCCTCCACCATGAATTGGTCCAAACTGGGCTGGTTAGAGGCTCCCTCCACCATGAATTTCCCAAAACTTGGCTGTTTAGAGGCTCCCTCCACCATTAATTGGTCCAAACTGGGCTGGTTAGAGGCTCCCTCCACCATGAATTTGCCCAAACTGGGCTGTTTAGAGGCTCCCTCCACCATGAATTGGTCCAAACTGGGCTGGTTAGAGGCTCCCTCCACCATGAATTTCCCAAAACTTGGCTGTTTAGAGGCTCCCTCCACCATGAATTGGTCCAAACTGGGCTGGTTAGAGGCTCCCTCCACCATGAATTGGTCCAAACTGGGGTGGTTAGAGGCTCCCTCCACCATTAATTGGTCCAAACTGGGCTGGTTAGAGGCTCCCTCCACCATTAATTGGTCCAAACTGGGCTGGTTAGAGGCTCCCTCCACCATGAATTTGCCCAAACTGGGGTGGTTAGAGGCTCCCTCCACCATTAATTGGTCCAAACTGGGCTGGTTAGAGGCTCCCTCCACAATTAATTGGTCCAAACTGGGCTAATTAGAGGCTCCCTCCACCATGAATTGGTCCAAACTGGGTTTTTTAGAGGCTCCCTCCACCATGAATTTGCCCAAACTGGGCTGTTTAGAGGCTCCCTCCACCATGAATTGGTCCAAACTGGGCTGGTTAGAGGCTCCCTCCACCATGAATTTCCCAAAACTTGGCTGTTTAGAGGCTCCCTCCACCATTAATTGGTCCAAACTGGGCTGGTTAGAGGCTCCCTCCACCATTAATTGGTCCAAACTGGGCTGGTTAGAGGCTCCCTCCACCATTAATTGGTCCAAACTGGGCTGGTTAGAGGCTCCCTCCACCATTAATTGGTCCAAACTGGGCTGTTTAGAGGCTCCCTCCACCATTAATTGGTCCAAACTGGGCTGGTTAGAGGCTCCCTCCACCATGAATTTGCCCAAACTGGGCTGTTTAGAGGCTCCCTCCACCATGAATTGGTCCAAACTGGGCTGGTTAGAGGCTCCCTCCACCATGAATTTCCCAAAACTTGGCTGTTTAGAGGCTCCCTCCACCATTAATTGGTCCAAACTGGGCTGGTTAGAGGCTCCCTCCACCATGAATTGGTCCAAACTGGGGTTTTTAGAGGCTCCCTCCACCATGAATTGGTCCAAACTGGGGTTTTTAGAGTCTCCCTCCACCATGAATTGGTCCAAACTGGGGTTTTTAGAGTCTCCCTCCACCATGAATTGGTCCAAACTGGGGTTTTTAGAGGCTCCCTCCACCATGAATTTGCCCAAACTCTGCTGGTTAGAGGCTCAATCCACCCTGATTTTCAAAACAAATGTTGGTGCCAACCTCAACTTACTACAAGGGCCAAATTCACTGCTGGTGACAAGCTCTCCTCACTGCAAGTGCCAAATACACATGTTTCAAGGTGTTTTCCTACTGTCAGAGAGGTGGTATTGAGTGTGTAAAGTGTGTAGTTGTTAGGCTGTGATGTTGGGGTAATAGAGGGTCTTTGGTGTGTTAGATGCCCCCAGACATGCTTCCCCTGCTGTCCCAGTGTCATTCCAGAGGTGTTGGCATCATTTCCTGGGGTGTCATAGTGGACTTGGTGACCCTCCAGACACGGATTTGGGTTTCCCCCTTAACGAGTATCTGTTCCCCATAGACTATAATGGGGTTCGAAACCCGTTCGAACACACGAACATTGAGCGGCTGTTCGAATCGAATTTCGAACCTCGAACATTTTAGTGTTCGCTCATCTCTAATAGTGAATCCTTGCCCCTATCCTCTGCCTGCTCCACCCAAATCTGTACAATGTGGTGAGTTATGGGCAGATTGGGGCTTGTAGCACATGTTTGGTACAGGAATGGTCTTATACCAGATGTGTGCCATAGTAGCGCCCTCCACATCATAATAATGGTGGATTGAGGAATTCCTCTCATTATTTGGGTTGCAAATCATGATACATTTACCCCCCCAGGGTAAAGCCCCACTCAGGGGAGTTCTATTTATTTGCTAGCCCTGCAATACAGGGCATACTGATATGCAGTGAACTGTACTCTCACTAAGTTGTCCTTAAAGAGGACCTTTCATGCCCTCGGGCACATGCGGTTTTATATACCGCTAGAAAGCTGACCCATTATGTGCCCCAGGAGAAGAGATATCGGTGCATTTACCGATAGCTCTTCACTGTCAGAAGAGAGTTCCTGACAATCTAGCTGGGAACGCCCCTCCTGACAGTCTTTCTGTAGAGCTATGCTTTGAGGGGGCATTCCTTGCCACCCAGCCATGATGCTGAGCGGTGAAAAACGCCCCACCCTCACTCACCCATAGACTAGTACTGGGAGAGGGCTTTCCTCACCGCTCAGGATCATGGCTGGGTGGTAAGGAATGCCACCTCAAAGTATAGCGCTACAGACAGACTGTTAGGAGGGGCGTTCCCAGCTAGATTGTCAGGACCACTCTTCTTGCAGTGAAGAGCTATTGGTAAATGCACTGATATCTCTTCTCCCGGAGCACATTATGAGAAAGTGGTTGAAAGGGTTTCCATGCTGGTCATGTGATGGACAAAGTGACCTGCTGATTCTCACACCACTAGAAAGTCACTGATTTCTATGTTTGTCTATGAGAGCCTGGTTGTAACAATCTGATAGACTTGCATAGAAACAAATGACCTCCAGAGTGGGTGTGAATTGACAGGTCATCATAGCAGAAGGTATTGCATAATGGTCACTAAAACATGTCATGGACAGAACGGTGGCTCAGTGGTTCGCACTGTAGCCTTGTATTGCTGGAGTCATGGTTCCGAATCAGGTCAAGGACAACATCTATGTGGAGTTTGTATGTTCTCCCCATGTTTGTATGGGTTTCCTCCCACACTTCAAAGACATACTGATAGAGAACTTAGGTTGTGAGCCCTTTATGGGACAATATCTATAAAAGCGCTGTGGAATATGTTGGTGCTATACAAGTAAGCAAAATGAATAAATAATGTCCAGTCCAGTGTGCAGATGAGGAACATCTTTTAGGATGAAGATTTTCCATTACAAACAGCAGGAAACTGGAAGAATTGACTAAGGGTGCGCTGTTTGATCCGTTCTTCTGGTCATAGGTCTTAAGAAGAACAGTCTCTTAAAAGGAGACTTTGACTCAGACTATGGGTATGTTGAAAGTTTAGAAATTTGACCAAATTCCATGTCAAATATCACACCTGCCAGGTGGTAGTTTTCTGCTGCCCATTCACTTCAATAGGAGTGGAAATCTGCCTGAAGATCGAGCATGACGATTATTTTTTTCAGATAGCTGAAAAAAATCTGCTTCTGACTTCCAATGGAGGATGGTTTTAGCCAGAATTTGGAGCTGACTTTGAGGCTGAATCCACCTCAAGTTGAACATCAATTTCCACCGAGTGAGCGTACCCTACGGCACCTGATCATGGCATGCTATTGATAGTTCAAGCTACTTATGTAAATGTTGTGCCTGCATTCGAGTGGGTTCTATAAGCAACTCTTGTAATATACCATTCCACTAATATCATATGAACTGTAAATACCCCCTTTCCGATATTGCAGAGGTCCAGCACATTACATGTTATAGCAGAGCAGGCAAAACAAACAGAAAGATATAGAGACCTTGTGACCATTGTTTATCATGCATAAATTCACATCATGAACCACGTGAAACTTTGGAAAGCCCAGGGATGTAGAAGCATAAAATAAAATTTAAAGGTCAGAACAACCTGTCCCTGAAAACCGAGAGGTTACACCGAATACACTAAATATACCTCTTATTATAATTAAAAACAATCCTGTACTGCCTGAATAAATGTCATCATGGCCACCTTGTATTATCAGATACCAGCCTTCCGCATCTCGTGTCATATACAGGAGTCAGAAAAATAAGTTTATTTTCTTTATGGCGGCATTTAGTTATTTTTATATATTTTACTTACATATTCCAGAGCGCTGTAGATTGTTGTCATTCACACCAGTCCCAGCTAATTCTCATTATTTCTGATTTTCTCTCTATATATATTTAATCTCAGACAAAAACACATAAACCAAGCAGTATTCAATATGGTAGGACATCAATGCAAACACATGGAGGACATACAATCTGCAATCCTGTGAAATGGGGCAATTGGCATAAGCCTCATGGAGTTTTTTTCCTTCCTCTGGATCAACACTGTAGGGCTATAGATTGGACTTGATGGACTAATGTCTTCATCCAATCTCACTTACTATGAAGATAATGTCCTTGCTTGGATGTCATTCTAAAACCACACTGGAGTTCTGGGTTTTAAGCCAGCGAAGGGCGACATCTGCAAGGAGTTTGTATGTTCTCCCCGTGTTTGTGTGGATTTCCTTTGGGTTCTCTGGTTTCCTAGGGGTATTCCAAAGACATACTGATAGGGAATTTAGATTTTGAGCCCTGTATGGGACAGTGTTGAGAATATCTCTGCAAAGTCCTGTGAAATATGATGGCTCTAATAAGTAAGCTAATGAATGAATGAATAAATAAACAAATAAAACAAACCAAAAATAAAATAACACTGCTTACACTGAGCCGCCACGCAGCATGTTTTTTTTACTATTATGCATATTTATTAGGTACATATTGCATTGCAGATGCAGAGAAGCTGTCAATCAAAGGCAGATGGGCAATGAAAGCCCCAACTTATGAATACATGGACCCTAGGGGGTTTTCTGAACTCACATTTACATAGTTTTTATACAGATTGTTGCATATTTTTTTACTAAATAAAACAACTCAGGCTGTATGGCAGCATTTGACCTGTTACCCGACCTATTACAGATAGCAGAAAGGGCTGGCAGGTTAAGTTTTTTCCCTGAAATACAAAGACATTTTTTTTTTTCATTTTTATTCTTTAAATATTGTATTTTCTACACACCTGCTTCTTAGACAGGTATTGAACGGAGCGTATGTATCTAAAGACATACGGACAGGGAATGTAGATTGTCAGCCATATATGGGACAGTGATTGATAATGTCTGTAATGCGCTGTGGAATATGATGGCGCTATACAAGTAAGAGAAATAATAATAATTTATGACCACTGCTTCATTTGGGGTCTTTGTTCCAATAATCGATTATACATTTATTGCCTACACATTAGATAACCCGTTAATTAAAGGGGTTTTCCAGGAAAAAAATAATTTTAATAATAATAAGTGCACCCAAATACCGTTAGCCGTGTTTTGAGTGATTTCTGGGTTTTGTTGTGAGCTCCTGGAATCTTCTGCATTTGTTTACATGGGCATCTTCCTGTTCTGTGTTTTCCTACAACTATCATGATGCCTTGGGCTTCACTCAGAACTGACTGACCCCCCCCCCCCACTACCAGCGTACTACATCACCTAACAAACTCAACCCCCCACCCTATCATACTTACCTCTCTTCGGGTCCGGACCAATAAAGCCGGAATATCAGCATGCACAGTAGAGGGTTCATCACCCTGTGCATCGTATGCCGGCCACTCACTCTATTGCGCAGTGATGTCCTATTCTCAGTAGGTCTGGACAGGAAGACAGGTAAGTATAATGGGGTGGGGGTAATTGAGATAGTAAGGTCATGTTCCGGTTCTGGAAGCAGAACTACAACTTCCATGTAACGCCAGCAGAAAATCGGAAAATCGGAATTTTGTAACAGTAATTGGTTTGGAAGGTTAGGGCTAGAAAGCGACATGCCCTAACTTCACGTGGATTCCAAGGCTGAGACAACCGCATGGTCCACGGCGTGAGACTCACTCCTGATTAGGCCCATTCATTCAGTGTGGCCCATCTTTTTCGGTGTGGCCTGCTGAGGGAGCAGTATATCAACCAGGGACAGAAATAGACTTGACAGGCTGATCAGGAGTGCCAGCTCTGCCCTGGGGAGCCCCCTGGACCCAGTACAGGTGATGGGTGACAGAAGGATACTGTCTGTGGTGACCTCCATGAGGGAGAACAAATCCCACCCCGTGTATGAGACCTTGATGGCACTTGGCAGCACTGTAAGTGGCCGACTGCTTCACCCCAAGTGTGAGAAGGAGCACTATCGCAAGTCCTTCCTTCCAACCGCGACCAGGCTGTATAATCTACATCAGACCAACCGAAGATCACTCCGCACAGAGAACTAATGATTATGATTATGAAGTCTTCCTTCTTTCTTCTTCTGTTCCTTAGCTGCTATGGACTCTTAGTATATCTTCTCTTCTCAGCATATGTGTGTCTACGTCTTTAATATATTACTGTGTAATATCCTGTATCTGTATTACTATGCTGCTGTAACATACTGAAATTTCCCCTCTGTGGGACTATTAAAGGATTATCTTATCTTTATCAGGAGTGGGATGCCACATTCGGTGCACTGCAGCGGCATTCCGTCGCGGCTAGCCACGTGGAGAGTTCACATGGTGGAAAAAGTTTCCGCCGTGTGAACATTTCCCTTAGGGGGAGTGTTTTGCTTAAATTAGAATTATCATTTTATCCCCCTTTAATAAAGTTTTTACACAATAAAGAATTCTTGTTTTGTTACTTCAGATTGATGCTAATTTGTCTACATCATGTTAAAATGCTTAGACCAATGCTGGCTATTGGACAGAATTCATGTGCAGCTTCTGCTTCTTGTATTCAATTGCTAGTTTCCTATGGGAATATCTACATTTGCTGCTCAGCTGAGATGAAACAGAATGTCAGGGAGACTTCAATATGGAAAAATTGGTAACATCACCACAATAACCATGAAACATGACCACACATAAGATACAACTACAGTTAAAGTGAGAGTCAGCACTTTACAGCTCCACAAAACTGGGATTTCTCGTGGCAAATCAATAAAATGAACCAGTGACTACAGCGAAGCATAATATTATTAAAGACTAGGAACATAAAAAGGCCAACCGTGTTACTGCTTCGTAGGTGGTCCTGACGTCTGGAATGTATTGGTGGTCTACTCCTTTCAGTTCCAGGTCAGTCAACCAGAGGAGGATACAATTTATACTAATAAAGGATTGCCGACCACAATGAATCATGTGCTGACAATATTCTGCAGGCTTTAATGCTGGACCAATGAGATCTATACGCAATAGTCAGTATTATATCAGAAAAGGGCACTCAAATGAATTTTAGGTCACATCCCCATAGACCTATGCAATGTAGAAAGATAAAAAAGCAATGTCTAGAACAAAGCAGCCTCAATTCTACTGCAAAATAAAAATTCCAAATAAAACATCATGCACAGCATTACATTTTACATGCTGTTCCACATATTTGTTTAGTATGTCGTTTTAGGAATATCTGCCATATCACACACTAGTAATACAGTTGTATTTCTTGCATAGGAAATGCAGATGTAACACCTACTATGGTGATATAAGTATGAACCTTGCAAGACCCAGGTGTTGCAGTTGTAAAATTGACCATATAAAAATCCACTAAAACTTCACATGTGTTTTGTAAGGATGACTTGTTATGCCATTCCATTATGGTGTCTATTGTTGTGACTAGAGATGAGCGAACACTAAAATGTCTGAGGTTCGAAATCCGATTCGAACAGCCGCACACTGTCGAACCCCATTATAGTCTATGGGGGGAAATGCTCGTTTCAGGGGTAGGCAACATTCGATAAAATTATACTTACCAAGTCCACGAGTGATGGTCGGGCTGGATCCTCCGTGCAGTCTTCTCCTGGCGCAGCGTCCCTTTAGAAGTCTTCTCCGTGCAGCGTCCCCGCGTCTTCTTCCGGCTGGAATTCACTCTGCCTAGGCATCGGGGCCTAGGCAGAGCCGACTGCGCATGCGTGGTCGGCTCTGCCCGACGCCTGAGCAGAGCCGACTGCGCATGCGAGGGCATGCCCGCGCATGCGCAGTCGGCTCTGCCTAGGCCGGATGCCTAGGCAGAGTGAATTCCAGCCGGAAGAAGACGCGGGGACGCTGCATGGAGAAGACTTCTAAAGGTAAGAGAAGAACCAGCGTTGATTGGCAGAATGTATAGCATTCTGCCAATCAACGCTGGTTCTGCATCGAACCTTAAACTTCGAACAGCTAGTAGTGTTCGAGCGAGTACGAGTATCTCGAATACCGTAGTATTCGATCGAACACCTACTCGATCGAACACTACTCGCTCATCTCTAGTTGTGACGACAGAAATAGTGCTGCATGCTGTGTTATTCTTCCGCAGTGGCAGTAATACAGATGAAACCCTAAGCAGGTAGAGCAGCTACTGGACCTAGTCGTAGATTGGTGCAGTTATGACAAAATTGAGAAGGTCTCTGAAGGCATAAACTGATGCAGGGTCTCTTACTGTAGAAGGAACTGTACACACGTAAACATGTGTTTCAATGACATGTAGAAGGACCTGCACAGATATGGTCATGCATGCAGGTCCTGAACCCAGAGGGCAAAACTCTATTCAGTGTGAGTAGCTTCACGTAATTGACTGAGCTATGTGATATTTTAGAGGGACTGGTCTAAAGTATATATTTTGGGGCATTTATTTAGCAGGTCTGCATTTGAAGAGGGATCTGGAATAAGATCTGTATGGATTGTGGTAAAGTGTACGGTAAAGTGGTGGAGGGGGGTGTATATCTCGCCTGGTTTCCTCAGCCAAGTGAGATAAAAGAAACCCAGAGAGATCATTTTTGTCTAGCAGAACGTAGTCTGCTAGAGTTCTTTTGTTTTCCATACCATGGGCTGTTTTTTTCTGGACTGGAGGGCAGGTTGTTAGTGGGAGCCTTCCAGTCCACACCCCTACTCCAACACGGGTTTTTCCCCTCCGTCCTAGGTGCTCACAGGTGAGGCTTCCTCATGGCCATTACTGGGGAAGGAAGCCTGGTAAAAGGAGGGCTGACAGTGTTTGCAGCCAGAGTGAGACAAAGCCCCACATGGGACGGTATGTACCATTTGGTCATGACATTGGATGATATGTTTGACCTGCTTTAGCATAGACAGGCATGCTGATGTTCAGTTAGAGCCGGACAGGCTTAGGTTTTGGTTATTTTGTTTTGCTGGTGGTGTTTTATGCTGAAGATACTAAAATAAAACACTCTGGATTTTAAACCTACTGCCTGTCTGACCCGTGTCATTGCCATACCCCAACTGTGTGAGCTGGAACCCCTTACAGGATTTAAAGGCCTAAGTCATTATCTGGTGAGGAGTCTCTGGTTATATAGAGTTAGGAAAGTTATTTAGGAAAGTTAATCAATATCATATCAGTAAAGTTCCACCAATCACTGGACAGACGGAGCAAGCACTCCAGCTCCTTCATAGAGACAGGGACTGTGGTTTTACTATAGTTAAGTCTAGAGATGAGCGAACACTAAAATGTTCGAGGTTCGAAATTCGATTCGAACAGCCGCTCAATGTTCGTGTGTTCGAACGGGTTTCGAACCCCATTATAGTCTATGGGGAACAGATACTCGTTAAGGGGGAAACCCAAATCCGTGTCTGGAGGGTCACCAAGTCCACTATGACACCCCAGGAAATGATGCCAACACCTCTGGAATGACACTGGGACAGCAGGGGAAGCATGTCTGGGGGCATCTAACACACCAAAGACCCTCTATTACCCCAACATCACAGCCTAACAACTACACACTTTACACACTCAATACCACCTCTCTGACAGTAGGAAAACACCTTGAAACATGTGTATTTGGCACTTGCAGTGAGGAGAGCTTGTCACCAGCAGTGAATTTGGCCCTTGTAGTAAGTTGAGGTTGGCACCAACATTTGTTTTGAAAATCAGGGTGGATTGAGCCTCTAACCAGCAGAGTTTGGGCAAATTCATGGTGGAGGGAGCCTCTAAAAACCCCAGTTTGGACCAATTCATGGTGGAGGGAGACTCTAAAAACCCCAGTTTGGACCAATTCATGGTGGAGGGAGACTCTAAAAACCCCAGTTTGGACCAATTCATGGTGGAGGGAGCCTCTAAAAACCCCAGTTTGGACCAATTCATGGTGGAGGGAGCCTCTAACCAGCCCAGTTTGGACCAATTAATGGTGGAGGGAGCCTCTAAACAGCCAAGTTTTGGGAAATTCATGGTGGAGGGAGCCTCTAACCAGCCCAGTTTGGACCAATTAATGGTGGAGGGAGCCTCTAACCAGCCCAGTTTGGACCAATTAATGGTGGAGGGAGCCTCTAACCAGCCCAGTTTGGACCAATTAATGGTGGAGGGAGCCTCTAACCACCCCAGTTTGGACCAATTCATGGTGGAGGGAGCCTCTAACCAGCCCAGTTTGGACCAATTAATGGTGGAGGGAGCCTCTAAACAGCCAAGTTTTGGGAAATTCATGGTGGAGGGAGCCTCTAACCAGCCCAGTTTGGACCAATTCATGGTGGAGGGAGCCTCTAAACAGCCCAGTTTGGGCAAATTCATGGTGGAGGGAGCCTCTAAAAAACCCAGTTTGGACCAATTCATGGTGGAGGGAGCCTCTAATTAGCCCAGTTTGGACCAATTAATTGTGGAGGGAGCCTCTAACCAGCCCAGTTTGGACCAATTAATGGTGGAGGGAGCCTCTAACCACCCCAGTTTGGGCAAATTCATGGTGGAGGGAGCCTCTAACCAGCCCAGTTTGGACCAATTAATGGTGGAGGGAGCCTCTAACCAGCCCAGTTTGGACCAATTAATGGTGGAGGGAGCCTCTAACCACCCCAGTTTGGACCAATTCATGGTGGAGGGAGCCTCTAACCAGCCCAGTTTGGACCAATTCATGGTGGAGGGAGCCTCTAAACAGCCAAGTTTTGGGAAATTCATGGTGGAGGGAGCCTCTAACCAGCCCAGTTTGGACCAATTCATGGTGGAGGGAGCCTCTAAACAGCCCAGTTTGGGCAAATTCATGGTGGAGGGAGCCTCTAACCAGCCCAGTTTGGACCAATTAATGGTGGAGGGAGCCTCTAAACAGCCAAGTTTTGGGAAATTCATGGTGGAGGGAGCCTCTAACCAGCCCAGTTTGGACCAATTCATGGTGGAGGGAGCCTCTAAACAGCCAAGTTTTGGGAAATTCATGGTGGAGGGAGCCTCTAAAAAACCCAGTTTGGACCAATTCATGGTGGAGGGAGCCTCTAATTAGCCCAGTTTGGACCAATTAATTGTGGAGGGAGCCTCTAACCAGCCCAGTTTGGACCAATTAATGGTGGAGGGAGCCTCTAACCACCCCAGTTTGGGCAAATTCATGGTGGAGGGAGCCTCTAACCAGCCCAGTTTGGACCAATTAATGGTGGAGGGAGCCTCTAAACAGCCAAGTTTTGGGAAATTCATGGTGGAGGGAGCCTCTAACCAGCCCAGTTTGGACCAATTCATGGTGGAGGGAGCCTCTAAACAGCCCAGTTTGGGCAAATTCATGGTGGAGGGAGCCTCTAAACAGCCCAGTTTGGGCAAATTCATGGTGGAGGGAGCCTCTAACCAGCCCAGTTTGGACCAATTAATGGTGGAGGGAGCCTCTAAACAGCCAAGTTTTGGGAAATTCATGGTGGAGGGAGCCTCTAACCAGCCCAGTTTGGACCAATTAATGGTGGAGGGAGCCTCTAACCAGCCCAGTTTGGACCAATTAATGGTGGAGGGAGCCTCTAACCAGCCCAGTTTGGACCAATTAATGGTGGAGGGAGCCTCTAACCACCCCAGTTTGGACCAATTCATGGTGGAGGGAGCCTCTAACCAGCCCAGTTTGGACCAATTAATGGTGGAGGGAGCCTCTAAACAGCCAAGTTTTGGGAAATTCATGGTGGAGGGAGCCTCTAACCAGCCCAGTTTGGACCAATTCATGGTGGAGGGAGCCTCTAAACAGCCCAGTTTGGGCAAATTCATGGTGGAGGGAGCCTCTAACCAGCCCAGTTTGGACCAATTAATGGTGGAGGGAGCCTCTAAACAGCCAAGTTTTGGGAAATTCATGGTGGAGGGAGCCTCTAACCAGCCCAGTTTGGACCAATTCATGGTGGAGGGAGCCTCTAAACAGCCAAGTTTTGGGAAATTCATGGTGGAGGGAGCCTCTAAAAAACCCAGTTTGGACCAATTCATGGTGGAGGGAGCCTCTAATTAGCCCAGTTTGGACCAATTAATTGTGGAGGGAGCCTCTAACCAGCCCAGTTTGGACCAATTAATGGTGGAGGGAGCCTCTAACCACCCCAGTTTGGGCAAATTCATGGTGGAGGGAGCCTCTAACCAGCCCAGTTTGGACCAATTAATGGTGGAGGGAGCCTCTAAACAGCCAAGTTTTGGGAAATTCATGGTGGAGGGAGCCTCTAACCAGCCCAGTTTGGACCAATTCATGGTGGAGGGAGCCTCTAAACAGCCCAGTTTGGGCAAATTCATGGTGGAGGGAGCCTCTAAACAGCCCAGTTTGGGCAAATTCATGGTGGAGGGAGCCTCTAACCAGCCCAGTTTGGACCAATTAATGGTGGAGGGAGCCTCTAAACAGCCAAGTTTTGGGAAATTCATGGTGGAGGGAGCCTCTAACCAGCCCAGTTTGGACCAATTAATGGTGGAGGGAGCCTCTAACCAGCCCAGTTTGGACCAATTAATGGTGGAGGGAGCCTCTAACCAGCCCAGTTTGGACCAATTAATGGTGGAGGGAGCCTCTAAACAGCCAAGTTTTGGGAAATTCATGGTGGAGGGAGCCTCTAACCAGCCCAGTTTGGACCAATTCATGGTGGAGGGAGCCTCTAAACAGCCCAGTTTGGGCAAATTCATGGTGGAGGGAGCCTCTAAAAAACCCAGTTTGGACCAATTCATGGTGGAGGGAGCCTCTAATTAGCCCAGTTTGGACCAATTAATTGTGGAGGGAGCCTCTAACCAGCCCAGTTTGGACCAATTAATGGTGGAGGGAGCCTCTAAAAAACCCAGTTTGGACCAATTCATGGTGGAGGGAGCCTCTAATTAGCCCAGTTTGGACCAATTAATTGTGGAGGGAGCCTCTAACCAGCCCAGTTTGGACCAATTAATGGTGGAGGGAGCCTCTAACCACCCCAGTTTGGACCAATTCATGGTGGAGGGAGCCTCTAACCACCCCAGTTTGGACCAATTCATGGTGGAGGGAGCCTCTAAACAGCCCAGTTTGGGCAAATTCATGGTGGAGGGAGCCTCTAACCAGCCCAGTTTGGACCAATTAATGGTGGAGGGAGCCTCTAAACAGCCCAGTTTGGGCAAATTCATGGTGGAGGGAGCCTCTAACCAGCCCAGTTTGGACCAATTAATGGTGGAGGGAGCCTCTAAACAGCCAAGTTTTGGGAAATTCATGGTGGAGGGAGCCTCTAACCAGCCCAGTTTGGACCAATTAATGGTGGAGGGAGCCTCTAACCACCCCAGTTTGGGCAAATTCATGGTGGAGGGAGCCTCTAACCAGCCCAGTTTGGACCAATTAATGGTGGAGGGAGCCTCTAAACAGCCCAGTTTGGGCAAATTCATGGTGGAGGGAGCCTCTAAACAGCCAAGTTTTGGGAAATTCATGGTGGAGGGAGCCTCTAACCAGCCCAGTTTGGACCAATTCATGGTGGAGGGAGCCTCTAAACAGCCCAGTTTGGGCAAATTCATGGTGGAGGGAGCCTCTAAAAAACCCAGTTTGGACCAATTCATGGTGGAGGGAGCCTCTAATTAGCCCAGTTTGGACCAATTAATTGTGGAGGGAGCCTCTAACCAGCCCAGTTTGGACCAATTAATGGTGGAGGGAGCCTCTAAAAAACCCAGTTTGGACCAATTCATGGTGGAGGGAGCCTCTAATTAGCCCAGTTTGGACCAATTAATTGTGGAGGGAGCCTCTAACCAGCCCAGTTTGGACCAATTAATGGTGGAGGGAGCCTCTAAAAAACCCAGTTTGGACCAATTCATGGTGGAGGGAGCCTCTAATTAGCCCAGTTTGGACCAATTAATTGTGGAGGGAGCCTCTAACCAGCCCAGTTTGGACCAATTAATGGTGGAGGGAGCCTCTAACCACCCCAGTTTGGACCAATTCATGGTGGAGGGAGCCTCTAACCACCCCAGTTTGGACCAATTCATGGTGGAGGGAGCCTCTAAACAGCCCAGTTTGGGCAAATTCATGGTGGAGGGAGCCTCTAACCAGCAGAGTTGGGGGAAATCAGGGTGGAGGGAGCCTAGTATTAGCAGAATTGTGCAACGCTTATGGTGGATGAGTATGAGGATGCGGAGGAATTGGAGAGGTTGAGTACAGACATGGAGTTTCATGTTGGGGTGCTTTACACAGGTGGGCACAAAAATGACGGCTCTACCCAGTGGTGGTTCATTTTTATCAAAGTGAGCCGGTCGGCACTCTCAGCTGACAGACGGGTGCGCTTGTCAGTGATGATGCCACCGGCTGCACTGAACACCCTCTCAGATAGGACGCTGGCGGCAGGACAGGACAGCACCTCCAAGGCATATAGGGCAAGTTCAAGCCACAGGTCCAACTTCGACACCCAATACGTGTAGGGCGCAGAGGGGTCGGAGAGGACAGGGCTGTGGTCGGAAAGGTATTCCCGCAACATGCGCCTATACTTCTCACGCCTGGTGACACTAGGACCCTCCGTGGCGGCACTTTGGCGAGGGGGTGCCATCAAGGTGTCCCAGACCTTAGACAGTGTGCCCCTCGTTTGTGTGGACCGGTGAGAACTTGGTTGCCTACTGGAGGAACTGCCCTCCCTGCCGCCAACGTCACATGCTGGAAACATCTCCATCATATTCTGCACCAATTGCCTGTGGCAAGCATTGATGCGATTGGCCCTCCCCTCTACCGGAATAAAAGACGAGATGTTGTTTTTATACCGGGGGTCAAGGATAGCAAAGATCCAGTACTGGTTGTCCTC
The DNA here is from genome assembly GCF_031893055.1 of Leptodactylus fuscus. Taxonomy (NCBI): domain Eukaryota; kingdom Metazoa; phylum Chordata; class Amphibia; order Anura; family Leptodactylidae; genus Leptodactylus; species Leptodactylus fuscus. The sequence goes on from NC_134265.1 coordinate 49,054,301, forward strand.
CATGATTTTGACAATACGCTTGTCGGTTGTAAAGCACCCCAACATGAACTCAGCCATGTCTGCCACAGTGTTAGTTGGCATGACTCCTCTGGCCCCACCGGAAAGTTCAATCTCCATTTCCTCCTCATCCTCCATGTCTACCCATCCGCGCTGCAACAATGGGACGATTCGAAGTTGCCCGGAAGCCTCCTGTATCACCATCACATCATCGGACAACTCTTCTTCCTCCTCCTCCTCCTCCTCCTCCTCCATTAAACGCAGTGAAGCGGACAGATGTGTGGACCTACTCTCCAGCTGTGACGGATCGGATGCTATCCCTAACTCCTCTGTGTGATCTGAGTTATCCCTGATGTCAATCAGGGATTCTCTCAGAACACACAAGAGCGGGATTGTAAGGCTCACCATCGCATCCTCAGAGCTCACCCTCCTTGTGGACTCCTCAAAGACCCGTAGGATGTCACAAAGGTCTCTCATCCATGGCCACTCATGGATGTGAAACTGAGGCAGCTGACTTTGTGGCACCCTAGGGTTTTGTAGCTGGTATTCCATCAAAGGTCTCTGCTGCTCAACCACTCTATTCAACATCTGAAACGTTGAGTTCCAGCGTGTGGGGACGTCGCACAAAAGCCGGTGTTGTGGCACATGCAGGCGTTGCTGGAGAGATTTTAAGCTAGCAGCGGCTACTGTCGACTTGCGAAAGTGGGCGCACATGCGCCGCACTTTCACCAGTAGCTCTGGAACATTGGGGTAGCTCTTTAGGAAACGTTGCACCACTAGGTTGAAGACGTGGGCCAGGCATGGAACATGTTGGAGTCCGGCAAGCTCCAGAGCTGCTACCAGGTTCCGGCCGTTATCACAAACGACCATGCCTGGGCCCAGGTGCAGCGGCTCAAACCATATTGCCGTCTCATCGAGGAGGGCATCCCTCACCTCGGAGGCAGTGTGCTGTCTGTCCCCCAAGCTGATCAGCTTCAGCACAGCCTGCTGACGTCTACCAACGCCAGTGCTGCAACGTTTCCAACTCGTAGCTGGGGTCAATCTAACAGCGGAGGAAGAGGCGGTGGCGGAGGAGGAGGCGGTGGCGGAGGAGGAGGCGGTAGAAGAGGAGGAGGAGGGGGGTGTTCTTCTCGTGTCCCTGCCAGGAATGTTAGGCGGGGAGACGAGGTACACCGGGCCAGTTTGGGAAGCAGTCCCAGCCTCAACTACATTCACCCAGTGTGCCGTCAGTGAAATGTAGCGTCCCTGTCCGCATGCACTTGTCCACGCGTCGGTGGTCAAGTGGACCTTTGTGCAAAGCGCGGAACTAAGGGCCCGCCTGATGTTGAGTGACACGTGCTGGTGCAAGGCGGGGACGGCACACCGGGAGAAGTAGTGACGGCTAGGGACGGCATAGCGAGGTGCCGCAGTTGCCATCAGGTCCAGGAAGGCGGGAGTTTCAACAAGCCGGAACGCCAACATCTCCTGGGCCAGCAGTTTAGCGATGTTGGCGTTCAAGGCTTGCGCGTGTGGGTGGTTAGCAGTGTATTTCTGCCGCCGCTCCAATGTCTGAGAGATGGTGGGTTGTTGTAAAGAAACGCCTGATGGTGCCTTTGATGGTGCAGGAGAAGGAGATAAGACAGGACCAGGGGAGGATGAGGTAGAAGTCAACAAAGTGGCGGAGGCAGATGAAGTGGTGTCCTGGCTCGTCCTCTGGAGTGCATCGCCAGCACAGTCAGCAGTGGCAGTGGCAGAGGCAGAGGCAGAGGCAGTGGCAGTGGCGTGAACGGCAGTCGGCCTTTGTCCTGCCGTTGCTGCCTGCCACTGATTCCAGTGCTTGGATTCCAAATGACGGCGCATTGAAGTGGTGGACAGGTTGCTCTTCTCAGAGCCCCTAATCAATTTCGAGAGGCAAATTGTGCAGACAACACTATATCTGTCCTCGGCGCATTCCTTGAAAAAACTCCACACCTTCGAGAAACGTGCCCTCGAGGTGGGAGTTTTTCGGGGCTGGGTACGAACTGGAACATCTTGGGAGATTCCGGGTGTGGCCTGGCTTCGCCTAAGCTGCTGACCTCTGCCTCTGCCTCTAGCTACCCTTTTTGGTGCTGCACCTGCCTCAACATCCACACTACTTTCCCCGCTTGACATCCCCCCTGTCCAGGTCGGGTCAGTGTCCTCATCATCCACCACTTCCTCTTCCAACTCCTGTCTCATCTCCTCCTCCCGCACAATGCGCCAGTCAACTGGATGCCCTGACGGCAACTGCGTCACATCATCGTCGATGAGGGTGGGTTGCTGGTCATCCACCACCAAATCGAACGGAGATGGAGGAGACTCTAGTGTTTGAGCATCTGGATACAGATGCTCCTCTGTTAGGTTCGTGGAATCGTGACGTGGAGAGGCAGGTTGAGGGACAATGAAAGGAGCGGAGAACAGCTCTGGGGAGCAGGGACAGTTTGGGTTATTGTTCTGTAAAGCTTCGGAATTTTGGGAGGAAGGAAGACAAGACTGTTGGGTAATAGGAGGAGAGGAGGCAGAGTCTGACTGGCTGCTGGACAATGTGCTGTAAGCGTTCTCTGACAGCCATTGCAAGACCTGTTCCTGGTTCTCGGGCCTACTAAGGTTTGTACCCTGCAGTTTAGTTAATGTGGCAAGCAACCCTGGCACTGTGGAGTGGCGCAATGCTTGCTGCCCCACAGGAGTAGGCACGGGACGCCCTGTGGCTTCACTGCTACCTTGCTCCCCAGAACCATTCCCCCGACCTCGCCCACGGCCTCGTCCACGTCCCTTTCCGGGAGCCTTGCGCATTTTGAATTCCTAGTTAGAAATTGGCACTGTATACCAGTAGTAAAAATTGTGGGTGCACGTAACCCCAATATATTCTTTGAATTCCCAGTCAGAAACTGGCACTATATGGCAGTAGCAAGAAATGAGGGTATTTGTATTCCCAATATACTCTTTGAATTCCCAGTCAGACAATGGCACTGTATACCAGTAGTAAAAATTGTGGGTGCACGTAACCCCAATATATTCTTTGAATTACCAGTCAGAAACTGGCACTATATGGCAGTAGCAAGAAATGAGGGTATTTATAACCCCAATATATTCTTTGAATTCCCAGTCAGACAATGGCACTGTATACCAGTAGTAAAAATTGTGGGTGCACGTAACCCCAATATATTCTTTGAATTCCCAGTCAGAAACTGGCACTATATGGCAGTAGCAAGAAATGAGGGTATTTGTATTCCCAATATACTCTTTGAATTCCCAGTCAGACAATGGCACTGTATACCAGTAGTAAAAATTGTGGGTGCACGTAACCCCAATATATTCTTTGAATTCCCAGTCAGACACTGGCACTATATGGCAGTAGCAAGAAATGAGGGTATTTGTATTCCCAATATATTCTTTGAATTCCCAGTCAGACAATGGCACTGTATACCAGTAGTAAAAATTGTGGGTGCACGTAACCCCAATATATTCTTTGAATTACCAGTCAGAAACTGGCACTATATGGCAGTAGCAAGAAATGAGGGTATTTATAACCCCAATATATTCTTTGAATTCCCAGTCAGACAATGGCACTGTATACCAGTAGTAAAAATTGTGGGTGCACGTAACCCCAATATATTCTTTGAATTCCCAGTCAGAAACTGGCACTATATGGCAGTAGCAAGAAATGAGGGTATTTATAACCCCAATATATTCTTTGAATTCCCAGTCAGACAATGGCACTGTATACCAGTAGTAAAAATTGTGGGTGCACGTAACCCCAATATATTCTTTGAATTCCCAGTCAGAAACTGGCACTATATGGCAGTAGCAAGAAATGAGGGTATTTGTATTCCCAATATACTCTTTGAATTCCCAGTCAGACAATGGCACTGTATACCAGTAGTAAAAATTGTGGGTGCACGTAACCCCAATATATTCTTTGAATTCCCAGTCAGAAACTGGCACTATATGGCAGTAGCAAGAAATGAGGGTATTTGTATTCCCAATATACTCTTTGAATTCCCAGTCAGACAATGGCACTGTATACCAGTAGTAAAAATTGTGGGTGCACGTAACCCCAATATATTCTTTGAATTCCCAGTCAGACACTGGCACTATATGGCAGTAGCAAGAAATGAGGGTATTTGTATTCCCAATATACTCTTTGAATTCCCAGTCAGACAATGGCACTGTATACCAGTAGTAAAAATTGTGGGTGCACGTAACCCCAATATATTCTTTGAATTACCAGTCAGAAACTGGCACTATATGGCAGTAGCAAGAAATGAGGGTATTTATAACCCCAATATATTCTTTGAATTCCCAGTCAGACAATGGCACTGTATACCAGTAGTAAAAATTGTGGGTGCACGTAACCCCAATATATTCTTTGAATTCCCAGTCAGAAACTGGCACTATATGGCAGTAGCAAGAAATGAGGGTATTTATAACCCCAATATATTCTTTGAATTCCCAGTCAGACAATGGCACTGTATACCAGTAGTAAAAATTGTGGGTGCACGTAACCCCAATATATTCTTTGAATTCCCAGTCAGAAACTGGCACTATATGGCAGTAGCAAGAAATGAGGGTATTTGTATTCCCAATATACTCTTTGAATTCCCAGTCAGACAATGGCACTGTATACCAGTAGTAAAAATTGTGGGTGCACGTAACCCCAATATATTCTTTGAATTCCCAGTCAGAAACTGGCACTATATGGCAGTAGCAAGAAATGAGGGTATTTGTATTCCCAATATACTCTTTGAATTCCCAGTCAGACAATGGCACTGTATACCAGTAGTAAAAATTGTGGGTGCACGTAACCCCAATATATTCTTTGAATTCCCAGTCAGACACTGGCACTATATGGCAGTAGCAAGAAATGAGGGTATTTGTATTCCCAATATACTCTTTGAATTCCCAGTCAGACAATGGCACTGTATACCAGTAGTAAAAATTGTGGGTGCACGTAACCCCAATATATTCTTTGAATTACCAGTCAGAAACTGGCACTATATGGCAGTAGCAAGAAATGAGGGTATTTATAACCCCAATATATTCTTTGAATTCCCAGTCAGACAATGGCACTGTATACCAGTAGTAAAAATTGTGGGTGCACGTAACCCCAATATATTCTTTGAATTCCCAGTCAGAAACTGGCACTATATGGCAGTAGCAAGAAATGAGGGTATTTGTATTCCCAATATACTCTTTGAATTCCCAGTCAGACAATGGCACTGTATACCAGTAGTAAAAATTGTGGGTGCACGTAACCCCAATATATTCTTTGAATTCCCAGTCAGACACTGGCACTATATGGCAGTAGCAAGAAATGAGGGTATTTGTATTCCCAATATATTCTTTGAATTCCCAGTCAGACAATGGCACTGTATACCAGTAGTAAAAATTGTGGGTGCACGTAACCCCAATATATTCTTTGAATTACCAGTCAGAAACTGGCACTATATGGCAGTAGCAAGAAATGAGGGTATTTGTATTCCCAATATATTCTTTGAATTCCCAGTCAGACAATGGCACTGTATACCAGTAGTAAAAATTGTGGGTGCACGTAACCCCAATATATTCTTTGAATTACCAGTCAGAAACTGGCACTATATGGCAGTAGCAAGAAATGAGGGTATTTATAACCCCAATATATTCTTTGAATTCCCAGTCAGACAATGGCACTGTATACCAGTAGTAAAAATTGTGGGTGCACGTAACCCCAATATATTCTTTGAATTCCCAGTCAGAAACTGGCACTATATGGCAGTAGCAAGAAATGAGGGTATTTATAACCCCAATATATTCTTTGAATTCCCAGTCAGACAATGGCACTGTATACCAGTAGTAAAAATTGTGGGTGCACGTAACCCCAATATATTCTTTGAATTCCCAGTCAGAAACTGGCACTATATGGCAGTAGCAAGAAATGAGGGTATTTGTATTCCCAATATACTCTTTGAATTCCCAGTCAGACAATGGCACTGTATACCAGTAGTAAAAATTGTGGGTGCACGTAACCCCAATATATTCTTTGAATTCCCAGTCAGAAACTGGCACTATATGGCAGTAGCAAGAAATGAGGGTATTTGTATTCCCAATATACTCTTTGAATTCCCAGTCAGACAATGGCACTGTATACCAGTAGTAAAAATTGTGGGTGCACGTAACCCCAATATATTCTTTGAATTCCCAGTCAGACACTGGCACTATATGGCAGTAGCAAGAAATGAGGGTATTTGTATTCCCAATATACTCTTTGAATTCCCAGTCAGACAATGGCACTGTATACCAGTAGTAAAAATTGTGGGTGCACGTAACCCCAATATATTCTTTGAATTACCAGTCAGAAACTGGCACTATATGGCAGTAGCAAGAAATGAGGGTATTTATAACCCCAATATATTCTTTGAATTCCCAGTCAGACAATGGCACTGTATACCAGTAGTAAAAATTGTGGGTGCACGTAACCCCAATATATTCTTTGAATTCCCAGTCAGAAACTGGCACTATATGGCAGTAGCAAGAAATGAGGGTATTTGTATTCCCAATATACTCTTTGAATTCCCAGTCAGACAATGGCACTGTATACCAGTAGTAAAAATTGTGGGTGCACGTAACCCCAATATATTCTTTGAATTCCCAGTCAGACACTGGCACTATATGGCAGTAGCAAGAAATGAGGGTATTTGTATTCCCAATATATTCTTTGAATTCCCAGTCAGACAATGGCACTGTATACCAGTAGTAAAAATTGTGGGTGCACGTAACCCCAATATATTCTTTGAATTACCAGTCAGAAACTGGCACTATATGGCAGTAGCAAGAAATGAGGGTATTTGTATTCCCAATATATTCTTTGAATTCCCAGTCAGACAATGGCACTGTATACCAGTAGTAAAAATTGTGGGTGTATATAGCCCCAATTCTATTGCTAGGGGACTTGCAGGGTATTTCTGGGGTGAAGGTGGGGGGGCACACCGTTGGAACGGGTATCGGGGTATATATCGGGTATACGGGAATACACTGACAGTGTATTCCATTCAGGATCCTGGGAAAGCTGGGTTGCGGCGATTGAGCCCGTCAGTGCCACGTTACACTGACAAGCTTCTCCCTGGAATTTAGCTCTTACAAGAGCTGTTGGTTGTCTTCTCCTTCCTATCCTAGCCTGTCCCTGCCTACCCAGAATCTAAGCCCTAGCTAGCTGGACGGAAACCTCCGTCCTCGGTGAATTGCAAGCTCAGAATGACGCGAAGCTGGGCGTCGCTGTTCTTTTAAATTAGAGGTCACATGTTTTCGGCAGCCAATGGGTTTTGCCTACTTTTTTCAACGTCACCGGTGTCGTAGTTCCTGTCCCACCTACCCAGCGCTGTTATTGGAGCAAAAAAGGCGCCAGGGAAGGTGGGAGGGGAATCGAGTAATGGCGCACTTTACCACGCGGTGTTCGATTCGATTCGAACATGCCGAACAGCCTAATATCCGATCGAACATGAGTTCGATAGAACACTGTTCGCTCATCTCTAGTTAAGTCCCATTCAAGACAATGGGATTGAACTAAAACACCAGGCACAGTCAATATGCTGCTTACGCTAGGTTCACACTAGCATTCAGCAGTCCGTTCTGTGGTTCCCGTCTTCTGCATGCAGAAGACGGGAACCTGTCAGACTGGGTCCGGCCGTGAGCGGCGGTGAGCGTTTTATGCTCTTTGCCGCGAAACCATTTTTTAAAAAATCAGACACAGAGTACTGCATGTCCGACTCTGTCCAATTTAAAAAAAAAGGTTTCGCGGCGGAGAGCATAAAACGCTTACTGCTGCTCACGGCCGGACATCTTTCAAACCCATTCAAATGAATGGGTATGGGCTCGTTCACACGGTGTAACGTCCCACGAGTTTTGGCACGTGTACGCCGCGTGACCCTTTGCGTGCCGTACACGCTCCCATTCATTTCAATGGGAGCGGGGTTCTTATGCGCCGCGCTAGTTTGCAGCCGTGCATTTATTCACGGCCGCAAACTAGCGCGGCGCATACGATCCCTGCTCCCATTGAAATGAATGGGAGCGCGTACGGGACGCAAAGGGTCACGCGGGATACACGTGCCAAATCTCGCGGGACGTAACTCTGTGTGAACGAGGCCTATGAAAGAGTCCTGCAGGTTTCCGTCTCCTGCCTCTGTTTTGTGCAGGAAACGGAAACCTGTAGAACGGAGACCAGGCACAGATGTGAACGAGCCCTTATGGGGCTGTGCCTGTTAAACAGTAAAGAGGCCCTGAGGAATAAGATGGTCAGCAGACCCCCACCCATCTGATATTGAGGATCTATCCTAAACCCTTTTCAACTTTGCTGTTATTGGGTATTTATAGCTCTATATCTCAAGCTCAACTTGAAATTTAAGAGTCCGGTTTGGGATCTGATTTTTTTGGAGTCTGACCTGTGGGATTATTTTATTTCAGGATGTGGTCTGAATTTATTTGGGGGTCTGAATTTATCTGTGTTACTTTAAAGGTTGGAGAGAGCTGCGGAAGGGAGGGACCAAAGATTTATCCAAAGCAAAGCCTGCAGTCATCAGGAGAAGTTGTCAGGGTGGTATGGGTTGCATGGAGAAGAAAAATACATAGTTGACCTTTTGCAGGTATTTGCATTTAGCTGCATTGTAGGCCACAGAATGAATACTACATGTGGACCTTAGGCAACCAGTTTGACATTGGATAGGGAGCTGTACATGCTTCAATGCTTACTAAGCCCAGCATTAGCTTGGTATCACAGGTTATCTTATTCATGATGAACCTGATCTGCACTTAGGTCAAGCGACTGGTGAACATGACATCATAGGACCTGTGAAACAGGTCTCCAAGAGTGCCAATGCTGTGTAAATCAGCTGATCCATGAGGATCCCAGTTGTCTAACCCTATAGATCTTCAACTGAAATCATGTAAAACTGCTTAAACCCTCCACTGGTCTAAGTTTAACCTAAACCGGACAATTCACTGGTTCTTCGAGGAAATGTGTCTAGTTTCTGCCTAGTTTGGTTTTATGTCCTCTGTGCATTCTGCTTCTCTTGTTGGAGGACAAGGCAGTATTATTTAATATTGTAGGCCCTAAGAATAACACAGTTTAACAGTGATGAATGTATTTCTGTTTACTGATAAAACATTCTCATTTCTTAGAAAATATAAAGCACATGGCCTTGGGTTCTTACTACAGGCCAAGTCCTGAGGGGGCCATGTTATTTCAGGGAGAGTCGTAAAGAAACAGCAGAGATACCAATACACTTGGTGCCAGAGAGATAATTTATTACTGTATATTGGCTTCCATTCAAGAACATTTTCACAGCACTGGTTTCCTGCCACATCCTTTAATGGAGTCAATTTTAATATGATACTTCAAAATCTATCATTCATTGAGAGCAGCAATTTATAAACGTAAGAGATGACTCCTCTTAAGACCTTGAGATAACTTTCAGAAAGACGAAGAAGCAATTATTGCAGGCAGAATTAAAGGCTAAGTACACCTTCACAGCCAAATTGTTCTCCAGATCTCGCAATAAATCTCAAATGAAAAATTAAGCAACTTTGTAACAAGTCTTAATTCTCTTTTATTTCTACAGCTCCTATGCAGACAATGCGTCTCCATGGTAACAGACAGCAAACAAACTCTGTGTAGTCTGATTCTTGCAGGCTTATACTTTCTTGAATTTGTCCCCCGCTTTGTGCTAAGATACATTTGGTAGGTTAGTCAGTTGTAGAGTACGGATAGAAGACAATGTGATTGTAGGATCTAAGTAAGGCTTCGTTCACATCCCCATCGGAGACTCCGTCACAGATTCTAACAAAAATTGGTGGAGAGAAAAGTCCAGCGCTGAGGAATTTTCTCTTCTCCGGTTTTCAATTGAAACCTGGTGGACACCCGGTAAACCCCATCATTGTCTATTGGGCTATCGAATGATCTCTCTATCATTTGAGTCCTATGACAGATACAAACGACTGAGAGCACGGCATAAGTGTGAACCTTGCCTAAACTATTGGTTTTTTATTTGTTACCATAGATTGTAAGCTCTTGTGAGCAGTGCCCTCAGTCCCATTGTGTGAAATGACGTTCTTTGTTTTGTATCTGTCTGTATCTGAACCCTATAAATTGTACAGCGCTGCGGAATATGTTGGCGCTATATAAATAAAATGTATTATTATTATTATTATTATTATTACCATGGAGAAACTTAACCTGCTCCAGTCCTGTAAAGCAAAATGGTAGGATATTTTTCATTGAAGGGTTCCCATGAGCAGAACTGTACATTTTTTAGACAAGTATGGTTAAACCATTTTTGGAAATATAAAACATTACATATTTTAGAGGTATAAAGATTTCATCTGACCATTTTAGTGGTGGCAGTCTCTTGTCATTTTTCAATGCATATGACTATGAATGCAGGACATTCTATGGTTTGGGACTTGTCAGAAACCCAATCATGATTTTCTTATTGTGGCCAGGTTATCATCTCATGCAAAAAGACCGAAGCAGACAAGGACAACGCATGCATGAGAAGTATGAAGAACCATTGCCCTTCCTCCAAAGAGCTCAGTTGCATATTACTAGAGATGAGCGAACAGTAAAATGTTCGAGGTTCGATATTCGTTTTGAGTAGTCCCTCAATATTCGACTACTCAAATCAAATATCGAACCCTATTATGGTCTATGGGGGGGGGAAATGCTAATTTCAGGGGCAGGCAACATTCAATCAAATTATACTTACCAAGTCCACGAGTGAGGCTCGGGCTCGATCCTCCGAGAAGTCTTCTCCTTGCAGCGTCCCCGCGGCGTCTTCCGGCTCTTCATTCAGTCTGCCACGCATCGGGCCTGGGCAGAGCCGACTGCGCATGCCGCACTACAAGCGGACATGCGCAGTCAGCTCTGCCCAGGCCCGATGCCTAGCAGAGTGAATTCAGAGCCGGAAGACGCCGCGGGGAAGCTGCATGGAGAAGACTTCTAAAGGTAGGAGAAAAACCAGCGTTGATTGGCCGACTGTATAGCATTCGGCCAATCAATGCTGGTTCTGCATCGAACTTTTACATTCGAATAGCGAGTGGTACTCGATCGAGTATGAGTATTTCGAATACCGTAGTATTTGATCGAATACCTACTCGATCGAGTACTACTCGCTCATCTCTACATATTACCAAAAATGATGGTATCTTGATACCAATTCACAAAGGGTAAAAACACTGTTTGATTCAGATGACACTAACCTATCTGCTGGGTTGAGTTGATATTCTAGGTTCTGGTGGTAGTCTCCTTTTAAGGACTCCTTGGCCATATAAGAATATACTTACATAAGTAATGACGCATGCTAGGTGGGGTGATCTGCTACAGATTTTCATTAGTGCCCAGTAACAAGTTAAGCCTCATATACCAGGCCCTTTGGAATTTGGATTCTTGAAATACTCCTTGCTACTTGGTATTATGCAGAGAATGTTGTATGGCTACATTTGCATGAAAAGTGTTGTAATTCTGTTCATAGCAGCTAGTTGTGCTGAGAATATAGGTGATATCCTACTGATTTGGGTTGATAAAATTAATAATTTAAAAGGTTTTCTTTCAGGTTCTGTAAGCCCCGGCAATGGACGGTGAGAAGTCTCATCCACTGTATAGCAGTGGCGCTGGGCCCGCACAGATGAGATTCTGATGATCCATCTGCATAATCGCCTAAGGATTAATGCTGGGAAGACCAAGGAGATGGTGGTGGACTTTAGTAAGTGGAAGAGTGCGCCGAATCCGATGGACATCCAGGGGACTAGCATTGAGATAGTCAGCACCTATAAGTACTTGGTTGTGCTCCTCAATAATAAACTGGACTGAGCAGATCACCTGGATGCACTGCACAGAAAGGATCACAGCTGGCTCTTCCTGCTCAGCAGGCTGAGGACATTTGGAGTCGAGGGGGCACTTCCTAGGGTCTTTTTCAGTTCTGTGGCAGCATCAGCCATTTTCTTCGAAGTGGCCTGCTCGGGGAGTAGCATACCAGCCAGGGAAATAGACTTGACAGGCAAGTTAGAAGGGCCAGCTCTGTCCTAGGGAGCCCCCTGGACCTAGTACAGGTGGTTGGTGACAGAAGGACACTGTCCGCGGTGAGCTCCATGCTGGAGACCAACTCCCATCCCATGATGGAGACCAACTGCTTCAGCCCAAGTTTGAGAAGGAGCTTTATCGAAGATCCTTCCTCCCAACCGTGGTCAGCCTGTATAATCAACATCAGGCCAAGCAAAGATCACTCCGCACAGAGAACTAAATGATCCTGAAGTCTTCTTTCTTTTTAGTTGCTATGACTCCTAGTATCTTTTCTATCTGCTATGAGCTTGTATGTGTTCTTTCTTGTAATATATTACTGTATTATCCATGCTGCTGTAACACAATGAATTTCCCCATTGTGGGACCATTAAAGGATTATCTTATCTTATCCAGTAGATGAGTTATTATTATGAAAAATGCATTTGGGGTTAAAAAAAAAAAAAAAAAAACCCTTTAAGGGAACCCTTGTATTGTTCTCAAATGTATAGGTAGTAGAGATCCAGTATTAACTTCTATAATGGCAGTTTTTAGTCTCCACATTTTGCTGTTATATTACTTCTATTATTTCACGGTCTTTATGGTCTGTCTATTCGCTTTGCTGCTATTATTGGATGTGCCCAACCACTCATTCAGGAAGAGCGGCTGAATTCAGTGACTTCCTCTTTGAGGAAATTTATACGTTGAAGCACTTTCAGGTTTAAGTGGCCAAGTCCTTCACTGTTGTGAGCTTTGTGTTTGATGAAGAGGTCATTGAGAGACAGCAATGCTGAGAACAGAGTTCATAGAAAAAAATCTGAATTATCACATAATACACATCAATGGATCAGAGAGACCACATTTTTCTCAATATTTTTCTATTGCTCTCAATAAAGGAACAGGATGACAACAGTCTTGCAGTTATGACAGCTTTAATGGCTAACTGAAAGAGATGTTACAAGGCAACATATCGAGACTACTCAGGTCTCTTCTCAGATATGGTAGAACCAAGCATCTAAAGAAACACAAAGATACACAAGGAACAGGAAAAAGTTATGTCGTAAATGTAAAAAAGAGAACAAAACCAAATAACAGAATGAGCTGAGAAAGTAAATCCTTAATAAAAAGTGTGAAAGTTTTATTGTTTCCAAATTGATGTAAGCTCAGAGAGATTTGGAATGGTAGATATGGAAAAGATTTTTTACATATTCAGTCCTATGAGAAGTATGTCAAAGTAATTCTATACCTGTGTGCACAGGCTCTCCTGTTTATTTGGGATTTGAAATTGCCCTTACACATTAAAACTTTCATGTCCATGATGTTAAGGGTCGCTAGCTGTAACTTGGCTTTCATTCCCTTGCTTTCAGTTTCGATCCAGTTTCTCCAATATAATGGGAATATTCAGTGTACAGAATCAGGTATCTTAAATATCATGGGTTACAATATTCATGTAAATGAAAAGTTAACTACACAATTAACTCTTTCTATACCATTCTTTGTGGTATAGAAGGTTAGGTCATGAGTATAAACTATATTGGAACTATCCATACATAGTGGCAATAATTTCTAGGTTTTCAAGACACACCACACTATTGGTATATATGATTGGCAGCACACATATGGCTGGTGTGGTGGTCACACTTATGTGGAGTCCCTGACCTCTAACATGGCACTTTTATGATGGACTCGAGTACTGACAGCTGATACATACATTCAGTGTATTTTTCCTGTATCTACCTTTATGAAGACTTTCCAATTTTTGTATACCAAACTGAGTCCTCCTGATATGCGCCATGGTTCACATGTGGGTAAGACCTACAAACAACTACCGTATTTTTCGGACTATAAGACGCACCCAGGTTTTAGAGGAGAAAAATAGGGAAAAAAAAATTTCAGGCAAAAAATGGTAAAATATTTAATATATGGGAGTTGTAGTTTTGGAACAGCTGCAAGGCCACATTGACAGGTGACCCTGCAGCTGTACGGGGATGTATAGGGCGTTTTTTTTGTGGGGCCAGGTGTACTTTTTAGATATACCATTTTGGGAAATGTTTATTGCTTAGATCACCTTTTATTTAATTCAGAGGCAAAACAGAGAGAAAAACCCGTCAGTTTAGCACTTTTGATTTTGACGTTCACTGTACATAAAACTATTAGTAGACCAGGCATTTTCAGACACAGGGATACCTAATGTGTATGTTTCACAGTAATGTTATACTTTTATATGTATTCTAGGGAAAGGAGGTGAACTTTTATTTATTTTATTTTTTATTATATTTTTTTAAGTGGTTTTTTTTTTTTTTTTTTTACTATTTTAATATCCCCTGCCTAGGGGGCTTGAACCTGCAATCATTTGATTGCAAGTCCCATAGACGGCAATACAAGTGTATTGCCGTCTATGGGAGATTCTATACATTACTATCGCGGAGGGTCATAGACCAGCCGCGATAGTAATATATATCTATGACAAGCCTCGGAGCCTTCATTAGGCTCCCGGCTGTCATCGGAACAGGTCGGCTCCTGCGGCCTCGCCGTGCAGGAGCCGGCCTGCATCACTAAAGGTATGGGGCCGGTGGGGACCGGCACCGGGGCTAACTGACTGCCGGGACCTGTGGAGGAGGAGTGGATTTGCAGCATGGCCGCGCTACTGCCACCGCTGGTTTTCTTCAGCGGCAGTAGCGCGGCAATCTGCAGGCCCCGGCAGCTAAGACAGTCCCCGGCATCTGCTGTAATAGACCGGCAGATGCCGGGGAGTGTCTTAGCTGCTGGGGCCTGCAGATTATCACGCTCCTGCCGCTGAAGAAAACCAGCGGTGGCAGTAGCGCGGCAATCTGCAGGCCCCGGCAGCTAAGACACTCCCCGGCATCCGCCGGTCTATTACAGCAGATGCCGGGGACTGTCTTAGCTGCCGGGGCCTGCAGATTGCCGCGCTACTGCTGCTGAAGAAAACCAGCGGTGGCAGTAGCGCGGCCATGCTGCAAACCCACATTCAGACTATAAGACGCACCCTCATTTTCCTCCGAAATTTGGGGGGAAAAAAGTGCGTCTTATAGTCCGAAAAATACGGTATATCATTTTTTTTACAGTATCTGGATTCTGTCTGTGATCATAATCTGAGAACAAGTTTTACAACTAAGGTTCATTTTATCTGTTAGATGGTAGGGAGCTCCTGATCATAATAGGGCAGACTCACTGGAAGTGTCCAAGTTTTAGGATATTCAGACTAGATGGTCATAAACTATGGCAGATTTATCACAGTGTCTAATGATGGTTGATAAATCTGGTGTATTATAAGACTGTCTATTCTACCATTACAACACTTATTAGTTGGCTTAAAAAATGATGATGCATTTTTGGCTTAGGCCAAGCCCCTTTTCAGACATTTCATGCATTACTTATTCAAGTCGCAAAATTGTCTACAAAACTTGATACCCAGGGCACGATAGTCAGTTTTTTGGCACAAATAGTTTTTTGCCTGATCAATTGTAACAAAGCGGGGGGGACTTGGGAAAATTATTTTTAGATGTGATGAAGTTTCCTTGGGATTTCTCTTAATACCTCTAGCTGCAGACTATAGATCGTACTCAGCGGTATACAATTGTTGTTTGCTTTTTCTCTGTATTAGAAAAGGTGACTTCTGAGTATCTTAGTGGTTCTGTAAAACCTGTTTTCAAGCTATGACCACGGACAAGATACACATCTCCAACACTCATCGGGAATATGAAATTCTTGGCACATTTCCATGATCTATCTTCAATGTGGCGTACTCGAGTCTGTGCACCAATTGGAGAAGCACGGCAGAAACTCAAGGCTAGGATGAGGTCTCATTCACACAGAATACAGAACAACAGGACACATTTACCCGTGGCATGAAAGTTTTTAAATTAAAGGGCCATTTCAAATCCCAAAGAGACAGGAGAGTCTGCGAATAAAAGTTTATGAGTGTTTTTGACACACTTCACAGAAGGACTGAATCTGTCTCAAGGATTTATGTTGTGTTACAACATCTAAGAACTTTCTTCCAGAGATAGTCGGGACACCAGCTTTCTAAACTAATATCAATTTAGAGACAATTAAAACTTTCACGCTGCTTATCTGTAAACTACTTTCTCAATTCATTATTATTTTTTATTCTGTTTTGTTCTTTTGTGTATATTTGTGTTCTTTTATGTTAGATTCGGCTCTATGTCATTTGGGACTGCATGGGGACCTGAAAGATGGAGAACTCATCCGTTAAACAAACAATTATCCATTGACACCCGCGAACCACATAGACTATAATGGGGTCTGCCAAGAAGATTTTTTTTCTAATTTTCTAAAGTTATCAAAACTACAAGACTGTTGTTTTGTTTTGCTTATTGAGAGCAATAATTTTTTTTTTTCAACTGGCTAACCTAATAGCACACTTTTTTATTTTCTCTGAAAATCATTGGCATAGATTTTCTTTCTGATGTTATATAGAAGATAAAGAAAAGAGAGATGTTGAAGAAAGAGCAATCTCACAGGCGCATATCAAGAGTCATGTCTGGGTTGTCTCACATTGTACGCTTCATTACCACGCGCTCCAATAATAGTTCTACAACCTGCTACTACCGGGGTGCAGTAACTATATTCTACCTCTAGTGTCACCCCATCTACATCATAAATTGCAAGTTTTTGTGAGCAGTGCCCTGTACACACTGTAAAATCTTATGTTGTCTGTACATGAACCCCTTCCATTATATATTTAGTCCATGACCAAATTGCATTTCTTTCATCTAAAGCAGTGGTGGGCAATTAATTTTCCCATAGGGCTGCATAAGAAATTAAAACTATTTTAGAGGGTCGCACCATGGCAAATTTAGCTCCACCCACTTTGATGTTGACTCTGCCCAATTCTCAATCATCTTTCCATGTGCCCCCACAAAGTATAATCCTCCTACAATCACCCGAACATTATGTGCCCCCACATTGTAATGTTCCCTTCCAACTGCCCCACAGTATTAAGTCCCTCTCCTGGTGCCCCAGTTGAAACTGGTGGAAACTAGCAGGGGACTTAGCAGTGGGGGTAGTTGGAGGGGAACAATAAATTAATGGTAGATAAAGTGGGACATTAAACTGGGGGCAACTAGAGGGGGGCATTAAACTTAGGCAGCTGGAAGCAGACATTAAACCGTAGGGGTAGCTGGAGGGTGACATTAAACTGGGGACAACTAGAGACAGACAAGTCCCCTCCAGCTACCTCCATAGTTTAATGCCCACTCCAGTTGTCTCCAGTTTAATGTCCCCACAGTTTAAATGCCCCCTTCATCTACCCCCAGTTTCATGTCCCCCCTCCATCTTCGCCCAGTTTGATGTTCCCCCTCCATCTCTGCCCCAGTTTCATGTTCCCCCTCCATCTCTGCCCCAGTTTCATGTCCCCCCTCCATCTGCCCCTAGTTTCATGTTCCCCCTCCATCTCTGCCCCTAGGTTACTGAGACACAGACAGACCGACACACACACACACACACTCACTCTCCACCCTGCATTTCACATCCCCTCCCCTCTCAGTACCTTAGGACACACATCACACGTCTCTCCATCTTCCTGCATTGTCATGCCAGCACTAAGACACGCCTCCCATGTCACGTGACGTCTGACGTCACATACAGGTCCTCTCAGTACAGTAGTACAAGCTTTCCCCATCACTCCCTGCTGTTATCGCAGTTATAAAGAGCGGGGGTGATCGGGAGAAAAGTTTCTTAAGTAAAAGACTAAAGATACAATATAACAGAAGTCAAGAAATGTAAATACAACATTCAGTAAGTGTTAATCTGACCCAAATCACTACCTAAAACACAATTTAAATTTACACCTATATAATAACACCAGATAGAAAGACAAGGAACCCCCAGGAGAGAGGAAAGAGCATTACCTATACCATCCAGGTCCTGATGGTATTGATGGTATAGGTAATGCTCTTTCCTGGGGGTTCCTTGTCTTTCTATCTGGTGTTATTATATGGGTGTACATTTAAATTGTATTTTAGGTATTGCTTTGCCTCACATTAACACTTACTTTACCCATTGTTGCATTTGACTATGGATCTGATTATTTGGTCCCCCTTGTTTAAACTGTATTCACATCCCATTACATCACTTACTATTAGGTCTGGGTATAGTTCAGTTCCCTCTTTTTTCACGTTTCATGTATGTCACATGTCTATTATTTGTATGCTTATACGTCATGTTTAAACAGAATAAATACAATTTCTATTTTTATTATATAGTCGGGTGTAGTTTTCTTTAGGAATGTTGTAAAAGACTAAAGAGACATAGCGGGACATACAGGGAGCTATGCTTTTATCCCACAAGCTATGCGGGCCGTACATTGCCCAGGTCTGATCTAAAGAATACCTCCACTTAATTTTTTAAAATGGTACTAGTCATAAATATTCACACTAACTGTTCTTCTCTAACTCACATTCTTTAATGCAGAGATGTTATACAAAGACCAGCAAAGCATCTGCAGACAAAACCGGCTTTGGTCAAAATTCAAAGCTTGCCCCACGGAACAAAGAGCACTTAGTTAAATTGTAACCAAAAACAAAAAACTATGGCTTCCCAAATTACTACAGAATTTAATAAGTTTAAGAAATTTGAAGGACATCAGTATCAGTGAAACAGTCAGACATGCACTGAACAAAGATGATGACTATGTTAGTGAAGCAATAGCCAAAGTCAAGCTTTGACTTTTGATCACTGCTGCTTCTGTTCCATGTGATTGTGGAACCAGCAGACTTTGACACACCCAACAACTCAACACCCCTAGCAACAGGGGTCACAGACGTCCGTATAAGGCTCACACCAACAATGAGTCCCCTTTGGAACACTATCCCTAAAACAAATAAATATGACCCTGAAACAAATAGATTATTAGAACACCACAAGTAATAAAGTTTATTAACATTAATATAAGCTATGTGACTGATAAAAAAAAAGAACATAAAGGGTGACGGCAAGTATCAGGAAGAGTTAAACCGGTCTATGTAAAAGTAGGGGTGTCCTAATGATTTTTCCCAACCACCACAAATAATGAGACAGACAGATGAACAAAGACAGATAGATAGATAGATAGATAGATAGATAGATAGATAGATAGATAGATAGATATAGATAGAGAGAGATTCTGGCCTCCGCTCGATAATAGATGTTTTCAAGACATGTTCTGCTTCTGCAGATAGCCTGTAGCAATTCATTTGCTGTGCTCCAGACCTAATGAAGAGCATGAGAAAGCCTTGTGTAGGAGTTCATTATCGTCCATATCTTTGGCTTAGTCCCTTTGGAACACACTGTACCTTGCTGCAGAAAGTAAAGTTAAAGAGACGCACAGTGATAATTAAGCTTAAGGAAACGTAGGAGAGGATATGTTCTAAATATAGGAAAAGTGGTACATAACAATTACAATCTATAGAAAGAGAAAAAACAACCACAAATATATCATGAAAATTAAAAAAAAGGTTCTAGTCATTTTAAAAATATGACTTTTTTTTTATATATATATATATATATATATATATATATATATATATATATATATATATGTCAAATTTTTGTATATATTTATGAGCAGTTCCTACAATAGCAAAAGCAATCCATTCTATAGATTCAGTATCGGTAAGTAATTGCAAGACATATCGAGCAACTAAAAATATTCAATATTTCATAGCACATGAATAAGTTTATATACATTAATCCCCCCATCCACCTCTCTAATGGGCATGGCTACGGGGTGCTAGCATCGTCTATCACTACTGGTTGCATGGAGAAGGGGCGCTGATGACAGCAGAAACAAAAGCTAATAATAAAGTTTTAATGGTGATACATAACTAATGATTGGCTCCAGTTCACTTGACATGGTGGAGAACTAACTACCATGTCAGGTAGGATATGCCCATGCTCAGCATACAGGTACAAGTGTTTGTATATATTCGTCCATGTGGGACAGGGCCACTGTAGCTGGCATTCGGCAGAGGGCTTGCCCGCAACAGAATTCACATGCAGCCTCCTGTGTGACTTGTCCAACTTGTCTAAATGGTGAATAACTTTTTTTTCACCATTTAGGTCAGGTTTCCTCTACACTGTCTACCAATAAATATTTGGACACCCAGTAAAGTTCTGCAGAGATGTAGTTATGGTCTGGGGGTGTTTCTCCTGGTATGGACTAGGACCCTTGGTCCCAGTGCATGGTAAACTCAACACCGATGCCTATAAGACTGAACTACTACTGTTTCCACCATCTAATAGATCTGTCCCTGATATATCCATTGCAGTCTCAGGCCTTACTATAACTCCTAGGCAGCATGCCCACTGCCTCGGGGGTTATGTTTGACTCAGACCTTTCCTTCACCCCCCCATACTGAATCACTCACACGCTCATGTCACCTCCACCTCAAAAACATCTCCAGAATACGCCCTTTCCTTACCAGAGATACACTAAAGACACTTATTGTCTCTCTGATTCATTCTCACCTTGACTACTGTAACTCCTTTCTAATCGGTCTTCCCCTCACTAAACTCTCCCCTCTACAATCTATTCTGAATGCAGCGGCCAGGCTCATCTATCAGGCTAGACGCTGCAGCGATGCCTCTGGTCTGTGCCAGTCACTACATTGGCTGCCTATTCATTATAGAATACAATATAAAGTTATCCCCCTCATCCACAAGGCTCTCCATAATGCCGCACCTCCATACATTTCCTCCCTCATCTCTGTCTACCGCCCAACCCGTGCTCTCCGCTCACTCAATGACCTAACACTTACATCCTCTATTATCAGAACCTCCCACGCTCATATACAAGACTTCTCCTGAGCTGCACCACTTCTCTGGAATGCTCTATCCCGAACAATCAGATTAACTCCCAATTTCTACAGCTTCAAGCGCAAACTAAAGACACATCTTTTCAGACAGGCCTATCACAATTCCTAATGTAAATCCTTCCGTACTATAATTAGAATCCCCAAAATCTAACCCTCCTCTGTCCCCGCTCCCACATTACCCCACATGATATGATGCCATTTCAGGCTAAATTTATATGTCCAGGCACCATCTGCACTTTAAAGGACACGACTGGTGACGGCTCATAAAGTTTTATGTTTGTGTAATGACAGTCACCTCTATTACAAAATTGTCTGACCACTGTATAAGCAATGCCGCCCCTGCTACCTCTTGTGTCACCCCCTCTACCTCATAGATTGTAAGCTCTTGTGAGCAGGGCCCTCAGTCCCATTGTGTGAAATGACTTTCTTTGTAATGTATCTTTCTGTCTATGTTTGAACCCTACAAATTGTACAGCGCTGCGGAATATGTTGGCGCTATATAAATAAAATTTATTATTATCATATATTAGATAACAGTGTGCTTCCTACATTATGGCGGTTCTATGGGTCAGAACAATGTTACTTCCAGGATGACAATGTCAGCTGTCAAATAACGAGGTCTACCATGGCTTGGTACAGTGACAATCAGGTTAACTAAATGGACTGGCCTGCCCAGAGCCCAGACTTGAACCCTATTGAGTTGGATCGCCGAACTAAGGGGTGCAACAGCCGACCAAAATTGGTTAAAGAACTTACCTGTCTTCTCCAAGCCAAATGAAATAAAATACCACTAGCCGACATACAAGGACTTGTTGTCAGCAGGCCCCGAAGGGTTAAGGCTGTAATTGCCACTTGTACCGCTCGGACCATAGGTGTTCAAATACTTATTGGTAGACAGCGTATATTCCACTATAAGGTTTTTTCTCTCTCATATCTGATTGCAAGACAATATGTGAACAAGATGTATCAGCTAATAAATGGTTATAGAAATCATTATATACTACTGGAGATGAGCGAACAGTGTTCTATCGAACTCATGTTCGATCGGATATTAGGCTGTTCGGCATGTTCGAATCGAATCGAACACCGCGTGGTAAAGTGCGCCATTACTCGATTCCCCTCCCACCTTCCCTGGCGCCTTTTTTGCTCCAATAACAGCGCAGGGTAGGTGGGACAGGAACTACGACACCGGTGACGTTGAGAAAAGTAGGCAAAACCCATTGGCTGCCGAAAACATGTGACCTCTAATTTAAAAGAACAGCGCCGCCCAGCTTCGCGTCATTCTGAGCTTGCAATTCACCGAGGACGGAGGTTTCCGTCCAGCTAGCTAGGGCTTAGATTCTGGGTAGGCAGGGACAGGCTAGGATAGGAAGGAGAAGACAACCACAACAGCTCTTATAAGAGCTAAATTCCAGGGAGAAGCTTGTCAGTGTAACATGGCACTGACGGGCTCAATCGCCGCAACCCAGCTTTCCGCGGATCCTGAATGGAATACACTGACAGTGTATTCCCGTATACCCGATATATACCCCCGATACCCGTTCCAATGGTGTGCCCCCCCACCTTCACCCCAGAAATACCCTGCAAGTCCCCTAGCAATAGAATTGGGGCTATATACACCCACTATTTTTGCTACTGCCATATAGTGCCATTGTCTCACTGGGAATTCAAAGAAAATATTGGGCTTACATATAACTTCAATTCCAGGGAGAAGCTTGTCAGTGTAACGTGGCACTGACGGGCTCAATCGCCGCAACCCAGCTTTCCCAGGATCCTGAATGGAACACACTGACAGTGTATTCCCGTATACCCCATATATACACCCCAAATCCCCGTTCCAACGGTGTGCCCCCCCACCTTCACCTCAGAAATACCCTGCAAGTCCCCTAGCAATAGAATTGAGGCTATATACACCCACAATTTTTGCTACTGGTATATAGTGCCATTGTCTGACTGGGAATTCAAAGAATATATTGGGGTTACAAATACCCTCATTTCTTGCTACTGCCATATAGTGCCAGTTTCTGACTGGTAATTCAAAGAATATATTGGGGTTATAAATACCCTCATTTCTTGCTACTGGTATATAGTGCCATTGTCTGACTGGGAATTCAAAGAATATATTGGGGTTATAAATACCCTCATTTCTTGCTACTGGTATATAGTGCCATTGTCTGACTGGGAATTCAAAGAATATATTGGGGTTACAAATACCCTCATTTCTTGCTACTGCCATATAGTGCCAGTTTCTGACTGGTAATTCAAAGAATATATTGGGGTTATAAATACCCTCATTTCTTGCTACTGGTATATAGTGCCATTGTCTGACTGGGAATTCAAAGAATATATTGGGGTTATAAATACCCTCATTTCTTGCTACTGGTATATAGTGCCATTGTCTGACTGGGAATTCAAAGAATATATTGGGGTTATAAATACCCTCATTTCTTGCTACTGGTATATAGTGCCATTGTCTGACTGGGAATTCAAAGAATATATTGGGGTTACAAATACCCTCATTTCTTGCTACTGCCATATAGTGCCAGTTTCTGACTGGTAATTCAAAGAATATATTGGGGTTATAAATACCCTCATTTCTTGCTACTGGTATATAGTGCCATTGTCTGACTGGGAATTCAAAGAATATATTGGGGTTATAAATACCCTCATTTCTTGCTACTGGTATATAGTGCCATTGTCTGACTGGGAATTCAAAGAATATATTGGGGTTACAAATACCCTCATTTCTTGCTACTGCCATATAGTGCCAGTTTCTGACTGGTAATTCAAAGAATATATTGGGGTTATAAATACCCTCATTTCTTGCTACTGGTATATAGTGCCATTGTCTGACTGGTAATTCAAAGAATATATTGGGGTTATAAATACCCTCATTTCTTGCTACTGGTATATAGTGCCATTGTCTGACTGGGAATTCAAAGAATATATTGGGGTTATAAATACCCTCATTTCTTGCTACTGGTATATAGTGCCATTGTCTGACTGGGAACTCAAAGAATATATTGGGGTTACAAATACCCTCATTTCTTGCTACTGCCATATAGTGCCAGTTTCTGACTGGTAATTCAAAGAATATATTGGGGTTATAAATACCCTCATTTCTTGCTACTGGTATATAGTGCCATTGTCTGACTGGGAATTCAAAGAATATATTGGGGTTATAAATACCCTCATTTCTTGCTACTGGTATATAGTGCCATTGTCTGACTGGGAATTCAAAGAATATATTGGGGTTATAAATACCCTCATTTCTTACTACTGGTATATAGTGCCATTGTCTGACTGGGAATTCAAAGAATATATTGGGGTTACAAATACCCTCATTTCTTGCTACTGCCATATAGTGCCAGTTTCTGACTGGTAATTCAAAGAATATATTGGGGTTATAAATACCCTCATTTCTTGCTACTGGTATATAGTGCCATTGTCTGACTGGGAATTCAAAGAATATATTGGGGTTATAAATACCCTCATTTCTTGCTACTGGTATATAGTGCCATTGTCTGACTGGGAATTCAAAGAATATATTGGGGTTACAAATATCCTCATTTCTTGCTACTGCCATATAGTGCCAGTTTCTGACTGGTAATTCAAAGAATATATTGGGGTTACGTGCACCCACAATTTTTGCTACTGGTATATAGTGCCAATTTCTAACTGGGAATTCAAAATGCGCAAGGCTCCCGGAAAGGGACGTGGACAAGGCCGTGGGCGAGGTCGGGGGAATGGTTCTGGGGAGCAAGGTAGCAGTGAAGCCACAGGGCGTCCCGTGCCTACTCCTGTGGGGCAGCAAGCATTGCGCCACTCCACAGTGCCAGGGTTGCTTGCCACATTAACTAAACTGCAGGGTACAAACCTTAGTAGGCCCGAGAACCAGGAACAGGTCTTGCAATGGCTGTCAGAGAACGCTTACAGCACATTGTCCAGCAGCCAGTCAGACTCTGCCTCCACTCCTCCTATTACCCAACAGTCTTGTCCTCCTTCCTCCCAAAATTCCCAAGCTTCACAGAACAATAACCCCAACTGTCCCTGCTCCCCAGAGCTGTTCTCCGCTCCTTTCATTGTCCCTCAACCTGCCTCTCCACGTCACGATTCCACGAACCTAACAGAGGAGCATCTGTGTCCAGATGCTCAAACACTAGAGTCTCCTCCATCTCCGTTCGATTTGGTGGTGGATGACCAGCAACCCACCCTCATCGACGATGATGTGACGCAGTTGCCGTCAGGGCATCCAGTTGACTGGCGCATTGTGCGGGAGGAGGAGATGAAACAGGAGTTGGAAGAGGAAGTGGTGGATGATGAGGACACTGACCCGACCTGGACAGGGGGGATGTCAAGCGGGGAAAGTAGTGTGGGTGTTGAGGCAGGTGCAGCACCAAAAAGGGTAGCTAGAGGCAGAGGCAGAGGTCAGCAGCTTAGGCGAAGCCAGGCCACATCCGGAATCTCCCAAGATGTTCCAGTTCGTACCCAGCCCCGAAAAACTCCCACCTCGAGGGCACGTTTCTCGAAGGTGTGGAGTTTTTTCAAGGAATGCGCCGAGGACAGATATAGTGTTGTCTGCACAATTTGCCTCTCGAAATTGATTAGGGGCTCTGAGAAGAGCAACCTGTCCACCACTTCAATGCGCCGTCATTTGGAATCCAAGCACTGGAATCAGTGGCAGGCAGCAACGGCAGGACAAAGGCCGCCTGCTGTTCACACCACTGCCACTGCCTCTGCCTCTGCCTCTGCCACTGCCACTGCTGACTGTGCTGGTGATGCACTCCAGAGGACGAGCCAGGACACCACTTCATCTGCCTCCGCCACTTTGTTGACTTCTCCCTCATCCTCCCCTGTTCCTGTCTTATCTCCTTCTCCTGCACCATCAAAGGCACCATCAGGCGCTTCTTTACAACAACCCACCATCTCTCAGACATTGGAGCGGCGGCAGAAATACACTGCTAACCACCCACACGCGCAAGCCTTGAACGCCAACATCGCTAAACTGCTGGCCCAGGAGATGTTGGCGTTCCGGCTTGTTGAAACTCCCGCCTTCCTGGACCTGATGGCAACTGCGGCACCTCGCTATGCCGTCCCTAGCCGTCACTACTTCTCCCGGTGTGCCGTCCCCGCCTTGCACCAGCACGTGTCACTCAACATCAGGCGGGCCCTTAGTTCCGCGCTTTGCACAAAGGTCCACTTGACCACCGACGCGTGGACAAGTGCATGCGGACAGGGACGCTACATTTCACTGACGGCACACTGGGTGAATGTAGTTGAGGCTGGGACTGCTTCCCAAACTGGCCCGGTGTACCTCGTCTCCCCGCCTAACATTCCTGGCAGGGACACGAGAAGAACACCCCCCTCCTCCTCCTCCTCTACCGCCTCCTCCTCCGCCACCGCCTCCTCCTCCGCTGTTAGATTGACCCCAGCTACGAGTTGGAAACGTTGCAGCACTGGCGTTGGTAGACGTCAGCAGGCTGTGCTGAAGCTGATCAGCTTGGGGGACAGACAGCACACTGCCTCCGAGGTGAGGGATGCCCTCCTCGATGAGACGGCAATATGGTTTGAGCCGCTGCACCTGGGCCCAGGCATGGTCGTTTGTGATAACGGCCGGAACCTGGTAGCAGCTCTGGAGCTTGCCGGACTCCAACATGTTCCATCCCTGGCCCACATCTTCAACCTAGTGGTGCAACGTTTCCTAAAGAGCTACCCCAATGTTCCAGAGCTACTGGTGAAAGTGCGGCGCATGTGCGCCCACTTTCGCAAGTCGACAGTAGCCGCTGCTAGCTTAAAATCTCTCCAGCAACGCCTGCATGTGCCACAACACCGGCTTTTGTGCGACGTCCCCACACGCTGGAACTCAACGTTTCAGATGTTGAATAGAGTGGTTGAGCAGCAGAGACCTTTGATGGAATACCAGCTACAAAACCCTAGGGTGCCACAAAGTCAGCTGCCTCAGTTTCACATCCATGAGTGGCCATGGATGAGAGACCTTTGTAACATCCTACGGGTCTTTGAGGAGTCCACAAGGAGGGTGAGCTCTGAGGATGCGATGGTGAGCCTTACAATCCCGCTCTTGTGTGTTCTGAGAGAATCCCTGATTGACATCAGGGATAACTCAGATCACACAGAGGAGTTAGGGATAGCATCCGATCCGTCACAGCTGGAGAGTAGGTCCACACATCTGTCCGCTTCACTGCGTTTAATGGAGGAGGAGGAGGAGGAGGAGGAGGAGGAGGAGGAGGAAGAAGAGTTGTCCGATGATGTGATGGTGATACAGGAGGCTTCCGGGCAACTTCGAATCGTCCCATTGTTGCAGCGCGGATGGATAGACATGGAGGATGAGGAGGAAATGGAGATTGAACTTTCCGGTGGGGCCAGAGGAGTCATGCCAACTAACACTGTGGCAGACATGGCTGAGTTCATGTTGGGGTGCTTTACAACTGACAAGCGTATTGTCAAAATCATGGAGGACAACCAGTACTGGATCTTTGCTATCCTTGACCCCCGGTATAAAAACAACATCTCGTCTTTTATTCCGGTAGAGGGGAGGGCCAATCGCATCAATGCTTGCTACAGGCAATTGGTGCAGAATATGATGGAGATGTTTCCAGCATGTGACGTTGGCGGCAGGGAGGGCAGTTCCTCCAGTAGGCAACCAAGTTCTCACCGGTCCACACAAACGAGGGGCACACTGTCTAAGGTCTGGGACACCTTGATGGCACCCCCTCGCCAAAGTGCCGCCACGGAGGGTCCTAGTGTCACCAGGCGTGAGAAGTATAGGCGCATGTTGCGGGAATACCTTTCCGACCACAGCCCTGTCCTCTCCGACCCCTCTGCGCCCTACACGTATTGGGTGTCGAAGTTGGACCTGTGGCTTGAACTTGCCCTATATGCCTTGGAGGTGCTGTCCTGTCCTGCCGCCAGCGTCCTATCTGAGAGGGTGTTCAGTGCAGCCGGTGGCATCATCACTGACAAGCGCACCCGTCTGTCAGCTGAGAGTGCCGACCGGCTCACTTTGATAAAAATGAACCACCACTGGATAGAGCCTTCATTTTTGTGCCCACCTGTGTAAAGCACCCCAACATGAAACTCCATGTCTGTACTCAACCTCTCCAATTCCTCCGCATCCTCATACTCATCCACCATAAGCGTTGCACAATTCTGCTAATACTAGGCTCCCTCCACCCTGATTTCCCCCAACTCTGCTGGTTAGAGGCTCCCTCCACCCTGATTTCCATCAACTCTGCTGGTTAGAGGCTCCCTCCACCATGAATTGGTCCAAACTGGGCTGTTTAGAGGCTCCCTCCACCATGAATTGGTCCAAACTGGGGTTTTTAGAGGCTCCCTCCACCATGAATTGGTCCAAACTGGGCTGTTTAGAGGCTCCCTCCACCATGAATTGGTCCAAACTGGGGTTTTTAGAGGCTCCCTCCACCATGAATTGGTCCAAACTGGGCTGTTTAGAGGCTCCCTCCACCATGAATTAGTCCAAACTGGGGTTTTTAGAGGCTCCCTCCAACATGAATTGGTCCAAACTGGGCTGGTTAGAGGCTCCCTCCACCATGAATTGGTCCAAACTGGGCTGTTTAGAGGCTCCCTCCACCATGAATTGGTCCAAACTGGGCTGTTTAGAGGCTCCCTCCACCATGAATTGGTCCAAACTGGGGTTTTTAGAGGCTCCCTCCACCATGAATTGGTCCAAACTGGGGTTTTTAGAGGCTCCTTCCACCATGAATTTGCCCAAACTGGGCTGTTTAGAGGCTCCCTCCACCATGAATTTGCCCAAACTAAGCTGTTTAGAGGCTCCCTCCACCATGAATTGGTCCAAACTGGGGTTTTTAGAGGCTCCCTCCACCATGAATTGGTCCAAACTGGGGTTTTTTAGAGGCTCCCTCCACCATGAATTTGCCCAAACTGGGCTGTTTAGAGGCTCCCTCCACCATGAATTGGTCCAAACTGGGCTGTTTAGAGGCTCCCTCCACCATGAATTGGTCCAAACTGGGGTTTTTAGAGGCTCCCTCCACCATGAATTTGCCCAAACTCTGCTGGTTAGAGGCTCAATCCACCCTGATTTTCAAAACAAATGTTGGTGCCAACCTCAACTTACTACAAGGGCCAAATTCACTGCTGGTGACAAGCTCTCCTCACTGCAAGTGCCAAATACACATGTTTCAAGGTGTTTTCCTACTGTCAGAGAGGTGGTATTGAGTGTGTAAAGTGTGTAGTTGTTAGGCTGTGATGTTGGGGTAATAGAGGGTCTTTGGTGTGTTAGATGCCCCCAGACATGCTTCCCCTGCTGTCCCAGTGTCATTCCAGAGGTGTTGGCATCATTTCCTGGGGTGTCATAGTGGACTTGGTGACCCTCCAGACACGGATTTGGGTTTCCCCCTTAACGAGTATCTGTTCCCCATAGACTATAATGGGGTTCGAAACCCGTTCGAACACACGAACATTGAGCGGCTGTTCGAATCGAATTTCGAACCTCGAACATTTTAGTGTTCGCTCATCTCTATATACTACTAAAGAGCTCACTTTTCTGCCATTCCTCTGTTATTACTCCTATAAAAGCATGACTAAATTGACAAGTGGGTGTTACCATTCCCTCTTGTCTGAGGAGTGTGAGCCAACGGTCAATGTATTCATACATTTGTAGACATAATAACATAGGAATAATACAACGCAGAATTCTAAGGAAAAATGCCCTATAATTGTGTTCACCAAAACAGACATGTAAGGAGAGGCGATTGCTTCTCTTTATCCTTTTCATGTCATGAGCCGTGACAACCCTACTTTAGCCATTATCATGTCAGGAGACATGTCAGCCCCTCTTATACCATTGCCATGTCATAACAGTTGTCATTATTGTATTATTTGGGATTTATCACTTTTCCATTAAAATCATTTTCTTTGATGGAACTGCAACTACAGTGTGCGCTATACAGGGGGGAAAATAAGGATTTGATATACTGGCAAGTTTCCCACCTACAAATAATGGAGAGGTCTGTAATTTGTATCATAGGTACACTTCAAATGTGAGAGACAGAATCCAAAAGAAATCCAGGAAATCGCATTGTATGACTTTTATATAATTATTGTGCATTTTATTGTATAGAATCGAAAAAAAACCAACAACTTAATATTTGGTACAGAAACCTTGGTTTGCAATTTCAGAGGTCAGACGTTTTCTGTAGTTTTTGAAGTTTGTACACACTGTAGCAGGGATTTTGGCCCACTCCTCCATTCAGATCTTCTCCAGATCTTTCAGGTTTTGGGCTGTCGCTGGGCTACATTGAGATTTTTTACCAGGTTCAGGTCTGGAGACTGGCTAGGCCACTCCAGGACCTTTAAATTCTTCTTATGGAGCTACTCCTTAAGATGCTCTGGGTTTGTGTTTCTGGTCATTGTCATGCTGGAAGACCCATCCACGACCCATCTTAAATCCTATTACTAAGAACACAAGCTTGTTGGCACAAAATATTGCAATACATGATCCCATTCATCCTCCCTTCAATACGGTGGAGTCGTACTGTTCCCATTCCAGAAAAGCACCCCCAATGTATGATGTTTCCACCTCCATTCTCCATGTTTGGGACAGTGTTCTTCTTCTTACTAACACAGTGAGTGGTGAGTTGATGCCATAAAGTTCTATTTTTGTCTTATCTGACCACATGACCTTCTCTCATGCCGCCTCTGGACATGTGCTAGCATGAGCAGGGGGATGTTGTGTGCCCTGTACGATTTTAATCCATGATGATGTAGTGTGTTGCTAATGGTAATCTTAGAGACTGTGCTCTCAACTCTCTTCAGGTCATTGACCAGGTCCTCCTGTGAGTTCTGGGCTGATTCCTGACCTTTCTCAGAATCATCCTTACCCCATGAGGTGAGATCTTGCATGGAGACCAAGCCTGAGGAAGATTGACAGTCATCTTGTGTTTTTTCCATTTTCTAATAATTGCACCAACAGTCGTTGCCTTCTCACCGAGCTGCTTGCTTGTTGTCCTGCAGCCCATTCCAGCATTGTGCAGGGCTACAATTTTGTCCCTGGTGTGCTTAGACAGCTCTTTGGTCTTGGTCATGGTGGAGAGGTTGGAGTGTGATTGATGGAGTGCGTGGACAAGCATCTATTTTACATTTAATGAGGTCAAATAGGTGCAATGAGTGCAGAGGAGGAAAAACTAAGGGTATGTTCACACGGAGGAAAAGGTCGCAGAAACTTTTTCTGCCATGTGAACATTCCGCGGGCTCGCTGCAATTGAATGCCGATGCAGCATTGGCATTCCGTCACGGTATGAATGAATGAATGGGCCTACCCTGTAGCGTGTTTTGCACTGCAGACACCATGGCTGAGTCAGCAACGGAATCCGCGGCAAGAAGGGTCATCTTGCTTCTTTTTTCCTCTACTAGCTAGCAGAAAAAAGAAGAGAGCGGCTCCCATTTAAGTCAATGGGAGTTGTTTTTGGCAGCGGATTTTGAGGCGGATTCTGCGTCAAAATCCACTGCCAAAAAACTCTGTGTGAACAGACCCTAACAGGTCTTTGAGGCCAGAATTTTTGCAGTTGGTAGTTGATCAAATATTGTGGGGACATAAAATTTCTTGTACCCTACTGTGGGGACAGTTTGATCCTTAGCATTGGTCCCCTTTTCTTCTATGTACACCACGGCATAGTTGGCATTCTTTGTGGCATAAGGAAGGAACCTTTAATAATCAAAATGATGCAAGATCAGACGTCTATTGCATATTATTAGTAGTCACATTCATGCATCGTCATTACTTGGCATCAAAGACTTCTTTCTTTGTGACACATGACCTGTGGGAAACAATATGAAAGACTGAGCAACAAGAAAAGAATCATTTGTTCTGTGTCACTGGTTGGAGAAAAATCTTTTACAACACAATACAGATGCTGAAAGATTTGTGTACAAACCAAATAATGCTAAGTGCTGTGAAAATCACACAGGAGAATTGTATAATGGTGCCAATTAGAGATGAGCGAACAGTGTTCTATCGAACACATGTTCGATCGGATATCAGGGTGTTCGCCATGTTCGAATCGAATCGAACACCACGTGGTAAAGTGCGCCAAAATTCGATTCCCCTCCCACCTTCCCTGGCGCCTTTTTTGCACCAATAACAGCGCAGGGGAGGTGGGACAGGAACTACGACACTGGGGGCATTGAAAAAAATTGGAAAAAGTCATTGGCTGCCGAAATCAGGTGACCTCCATTTTAGACGAATAGTGGATTTCAAATCCGGGTCATATGAGAATGTGAACTTTGTGACTATGAGACAGGGATAGCTGTACAGGCAGGGATAGCTAGGGATAACCTTTATTTAGGGGGGAATGTTATTAAAAATAACTTTTTGGGGCTCTATCGGGTGTGTAATTGTGATTTTTGTGAGATAAACTTTTTCCCATAGGGATGCATTGGCCAGCGCTGATTGGCCGAATTCCGTACTCTGGCCAATCAGTGCTGGCCAATGCATTCTATTAGCTTGATGAAGCAGAGTGTGCACAAGGGTTCAAGCGCACCCTCGGCTCTGATGTAGCAGAGCCGAGGCTGCACAAGGGTTCAAGCGCACCCTCGGCTCTGATGTAGGAGAGCCGAGGGTGCACTTGAACCCTTGTGCACCCTCAGCTCTGCTACATCAGAGCCGAGGGTGCGCTTGAACCCTTGTGCACACTCTGCTTCATCAAGCTAATAGAATGCATTGGCCAGCGCTGATTGGCCAATGTATTCTATTAGCCTGATGAAGTAGAGCTGAATGTGTGTGCTAAGCACACACATTCAGCTCTACTTCATCGGGCTAATAGAATGCATTGGCCAGCGCTGATTGGCCAGAGTACGGAACTACATTAGTATTTTTTACCATTCACGTAAATACAGCATAAGATCAAAACTACAGGGGCAAATATTGGCACTAGAGATGAGCGAACACTAAAATGTTCGAGGTTCGAAATTCGATTCGAACAGCCGCTCACTGTTCGAGTGTTCGAATGGGTTTCGAACCCCATTATAGTCTATGGGGAACATAAACTCGTTAAGGGGGAAACCCAAATTCGTGTCTGGAGGGTCACCAAGTCCACTATGACACCCCAGGAAATGATACCAACACCCTGGAATGACACTGGGACAGCAGGGGAAGCATGTCTGGGGGCATAAAAGTCACTTTATTTCATGGAAATCCCTGTCAGTTTGCGATTTTCGCAAGCTAACTTTTCCCCATAGAAATGCATTGGCCAGTGCTGATTGGCCAGAGTACGGAACTCGACCAATCAGCGCTGGCTCTGCTGGAGGAGGCGGAGTCTAAGATAGCTCCACACCAGTCTCCATTCAGGTCCGACCTTAGACTCCGCCTCCTCCGGCAGAGCCAGCGCTGATTGGCCGAAGGCTGGCCAATGCATTCCTATGCGAATGCAGACTTAGCAGTGCTGAGTCAGTTTTGCTCAACTACACATCTGATGCACACTCGGCACTGCTACATCAGATGTAGCAATCTGATGTAGCAGAGCCGAGGGTGCACTAGAACCCCTGTGCAAACTCAGTTCACGCTAATAGAATGCATTGGCCAGCGCTGATTGGCCAATGCATTCTATTAGCCCGATGAAGTAGAGCTGAATGTGTGTGCTAAGCACACACATTCAGCACTGCTTCATCAAGCCAATACAATGCATTAGCCAGTGCTGATTGGCCAGAGTACGGAATTCGGCCAATCAGCGCTGGCCAATGCATTCTATTAGCCCGATGAAGTAGAGCTGAATGTGTGTGCTAAGCACACACATTCAGCACTGCTTCATCAAGCCAATACAATGCATTAGCCAGTGCTGATTGGCCAGAGTACGGAATTCGGCCAATCAGCGCTGGCTCTGCTGGAGGAGGCGGAGTCTAAGATCGCTCCACACCAGTCTCCATTCAGGTCCGACCTTAGACTCCGCCTCCTCCAGCAGAGCCAGCGCTGATTGGTCGAGTTCCGTACTCTGGCCAATCAGCGCTGGCCAATGCATTCTATTAGCCCGATGAAGTAGAGCTGAATGTGTGTGCTTAGCAGACACATTCAGCTCTACTTCATCGGGCTAATAGAATGCATTGGCCAGCGCTGATTGGCCGAATTCCGTACTCTGGCCAATCAGCACTGGCTAATGCATTGTATTGGCTTGATGAAGCAGTGCTGAATGTGTGTGCTTAGCACACACATTCAGCTCTACTTCATCGGGCTAATAGAATGCATTGGCCAATCAGCGCTGGCCAATGCATTCTATTAGCTTGATGAAGCAGAGTGTGCACAAGGGTTCAAGCGCACCCTCGGCTCTGATGTAGCAGAGCCGAGGGTGCACAAGGGTTCAAGCACACCCTCGGCTCTGATGTAGCAGAGCCGAGGCTGCACAAGGGTTCAAGTGCACCCTCGGCTCTGCTACATCAGAGCCGAGGGTGCGCTTGAACCCTTGTGCACACTCTGCTTCATCAATCTAATAGAATGCATTGGCCAGCGCTGATTGGCCGAATTCCGTACTCTGGCCAATCAGCACTGGCTAATGCATTGTATTGGCTTGATGAAGCAGTGCTGAATGTGTGTGCTTAGCACACACATTCAGCTCTACTTCATCGGGCTAATAGAATGCATTGGCCAATCAGCGCTGGCCAATGCATTCTATTAGCGTGAACTGAGTTTGCACAGGGGTTCTAGTGCACCCTCGGCTCTGCTACATCAGATTGCTACATCTGATGTAGCAGTGCCGAGTGTGCATCAGATGTGTAGTTGAGCAAAACTGACTCAGCACTGCTAAGTCTGCATTCGCATAGGAATGCATTGGCCAGCCTTCGGCCAATCAGCGCTGGCTCTGCCGGAGGAGGCGGAGTCTAAGGTCGGACCTGAATGGAGACTGGTGTGGAGCGACCTTAGACTCCGCCTCCTCCAGCAGAGCCAGCGCTGATTGGCCGAATTCCGTACTCTGGCCAATCAGCACTGGCTAATGCATTGTATTGGCTTGATGAAGCAGTGCTGAATGTGTGTGCTTAGCACACACATTCAGCTCTACTTCATCGGGCTAATAGAATGCATTGGCCAGCGCTGATTGGCCGAATTCCGTACTCTGGCCAATCAGCACTGGCTAATGCATTGTATTGGCTTGATGAAGCAGTGCTGAATGTGTGTGCTTAGCACACACATTCAGCTCTACTTCATCGGGCTAATAGAATGCATTGGCCAATCAGCGCTGGCCAATGCATTCTATTAGCGTGAACTGAGTTTGCACAGGGGTTCTAGTGCACCCTCGGCTCTGCTACATCAGATTGCTACATCTGATGTAGCAGTGCCGTGTGTGCATCAGATGTGTAGTTGAGCAAAACTGACTCAGCACTGCTAAGTCTGCATTCGCATAGGAATGCATTGGCCAGCCTTCGGCCAATCAGCGCTGGCTCTGCCGGAGGAGGCGGAGTCTAAGGTCGGACCTGAATGGAGACTGGTGTGGAGCGACCTTAGACTCCGCCTCCTCCAGCAGAGCCAGCGCTGATTGGCCGAATTCCGTACTCTGGCCAATCAGCACTGGCTAATGCATTGTATTGGCTTGATGAAGCAGTGCTGAATGTGTGTGCTTAGCACACACATTCAGCTCTACTTCATCGGGCTAATAGAATGCATTGGCCAGCGCTGATTGGCCGAATTCCGTACTCTGGCCAATCAGCACTGGCTAATGCATTGTATTGGCTTGATGAAGCAGTGCTGAATGTGTGTGCTTAGCACACACATTCAGCTCTACTTCATCGGGCTAATAGAATGCATTGGCCAATCAGCGCTGGCCAATGCATTCTATTAGCGTGAACTGAGTTTGCACAGGGGTTCTAGTGCACCCTCGGCTCTGCTACATCAGATTGCTACATCTGATGTAGCAGTGCCGAGTGTGCATCAGATGTGTAGTTGAGCAAAACTGACTCAGCACTGCTAAGTCTGCATTCGCATAGGAATGCATTGGCCAGCCTTCGGCCAATCAGCGCTGGCTCTGCCGGAGGAGGCGGAGTCTAAGGTCGGACCTGAATGGAGACTGGTGTGGAGCTATCTTAGACTCCGCCTCCTCCAGCAGAGCCAGCGCTGATTGGTCGAGTTCCGTACTCTGGCCAATCAGCACTGGCCAATGCATTTCTATGGGGAAAAGTTAGCTTGCGAAAATCGCAAACTGACAGGGATTTCCATGAAATAAAGTGACTTTTATGCCCCCAGACATGCTTCCCCTGCTGTCCCAGTGTCATTCCAGGGTGTTGGTATCATTTCCTGGGGTGTCATAGTGGACTTGGTGACCCTCCAGACACGAATTTGGGTTTCCCCCTTAACGAGTTTATGTTCCCCATAGACTATAATGGGGTTCGAAACCCATTCGAACACTCGAACAGTGAGCGGCTGTTCGAATCGAATTTCGAACCTCGAACATTTTAGTGTTCGCTCATCTCTAGTGCCAATATTTGCCCCTGTAGTTTTGATCTTATGCTGTATTTACGTGAATGGTAAAAAATACTAATGTATGATTCCATGTCAGAATAAATCATATTGTGACACTGAGAATAAAAACCACATCAAAACTGCAACAAAAATGTAACCCCTGGGTTATAGTATTAGAAAACTACTGCAGCAGCAAAAACATGTGAATTCACTCATATTCAATGGATACTCCAATGTTCTTTTATAAGTGTATACTGGGCTTTGGGACTACCCGTATTTCCTTCACCAGTAATAACCAAGCTTTGTCCTCTTCTGGAGATCCCCTAAAACTACCCCATGCCTACTGTCAGAAGTGGTACTATGTCTCATTATGGACTTATTAGACCCTGCCTGCCCTGCTAAAATTTTGAGTAAATTATGTAAATGTTACCTCCTTGGTGGAAAAGAGGAACTTGCTCTAGTGCCACCTATAGATCAATGCATGTTTTTTTGTGTTTGTTTTTTTAAAACCTAATAAATGGTCTAATAATTCCCTATACCGTTCCTCCCTAATAAGTACCCTCTGCACTGATGAGAAGCAGTAACCTTGAAACAGCAGATGAGATCCTCTTCCTTCCAGAGGAGTTATTAGGGCTTCACTATTATTGCCAAATTATGCCCTTAGGATTATTTCTCAAACCCAGGCATTGATCTATAGGATTCTACCTTCCTTAAGGTGACACTAGAGCAAGTTCCTCTTTTCCACCAAGTGTGCTTATTGTAAAAGTGACAGCTCTCTGTGTTTTGGGAATACCCTAAACAGTTTGCAGTGTTTCTCAAAACTGACTAGGATTGCTGGGATGAATTTATTAAGAATGATGTTCTGTGCTCTACATCCTACTGGGAGAAGAAGAGGCCACTGTGGAGATCGCTGCCCAATATGTGTCCAGCTGTCACCAAACAAGAGGAAGATGAGACCCCATGGACTGTTATACCCCAAACCACCCATCCCACCCCCCCATATAGCGGTCACCAACTAAGAGGAAGTTGAGACTCCACGGACTGTTATACCCCAAATCACCCCTCCCCCCCCATATAGCGGTCACCAACTAAGAGGAAGATGAGACTCCATGGACTGTTATACCCCAAACCACTCACTCCCCCCCCCATACCCACCACTCACCCACCCGAATCCAACGCCCCCCCCCACACACTTTATTAGCTTTGGCAATGCCAAATATCTATTCGGACGTGCCAATAAAGCTTGTTTGATTTGATTTGATTTGATTCTGTACAGTAGGCTTAATTTATTCCTCGTAACTAAAATGGGCCCTGGTGCAAACCATCCCTTCCCTACAGTGAATTCTTGATAGTGATGGTTACAGATGCTGCAGTGGTATCTCAGATACTTGAACACAGCTTTAATACCCACAATTGCAGATATCAAGAATATGGTGAATGAGCATCGCAGAGCACGGCATGTAAACAATACTGGGAGCTGCAAGAAACAGCTGATCTGCAGGGTCTTATAACAGTCTAAGACAGGGGTAGGGAAACTTTGGCTCTCCAGCTGCTGTGAAACTACAACTCCCAACATGCTCCATTCACTTTCATGGGAGTTCCAAGAACAGCAGAGCAAGTATGCATGCTGGGAGTTGTAGCTTTGAAACAGCTGGAGAGCAGTACATTCACTACCCCTGGTCTAAGAGATGTAAGAGATCAGTGGGCGTTCAACACCCAGAGTCCCTGCTGATCAATTGTTTGAAGGTACTGCAGTGGTTTTGCATGTGCCATGACTCCTTCTATTCAATGTTATTACAGCCTTTTATTATAGTGCATGACTGCTATAAAACAGATGGTTGTGATATGAATAGTGATGGGGCCTCACACA
Organism: Leptodactylus fuscus; assembly: GCF_031893055.1. Lineage (NCBI taxonomy): Eukaryota > Metazoa > Chordata > Amphibia > Anura > Leptodactylidae > Leptodactylus > Leptodactylus fuscus. Next base: position 49,092,460 of record NC_134265.1, read on the forward strand.
GTATAATATGCTGCACATTGGCCCCCCACAAAATATATGCTCCATAGTAGCCCCCCTACAGTATAAAATGCCCCACAGTGGCCCCCACACAGTATAATATGCTCCACAGTGGGTCCTCACACAGTATATGCTCTACACAGTGGCACCACACAGTATAATATGCTCCACAATGGCCCCCGCACAGTATGATATGCTCTCCACAGTGGCCCCCACACAGTATAATATGCTCCACATTGGCCCCACACAGTATAAAATGCTTCCAAGACCCCTCATAGAGCCTAGAGTAATAAGTAATAAGTATTTCATATTGTTAGTCACCTCCCCTGGGCATCCAGTCCCCTTTCCATTAACAATATGTAGAGCGGTCAAGCAACAGGCTTTCCCTCAAAATTATCATGGTTATTGTTCCTCACATTTTCTCACTTCTGCATTTTTTGCTTGAAATTCTGAAGCATTATTTTAATCTTTTCTGAATTAGGTAAGGCAGAAATCTCCAAACACCATTTTATTTCAGATTTGCATGTCAGTCCCGGCCGTTGAGGAAACAAGGACAGAACATAATCTAATATCTCATCTTGAAGCTTGACCTCTTGGATGTTCTGAATGTAAATATTACACAATTATCTGCTGTACATGATAGTGCTATGAATTATGAGTAATGTTTCATCACTCCGGGGATGTCCCTCTGTGGTACCTAATAGATGTGTGAACTAAATAATTAGCCCTAATAGAATTCTACACAGATTTTCACCATATTTATAAATTAGGGAATTAATTAAGTCTTTTAGTAATTAAAGCTAAGGATGCTCCAAAGAATTTGATGTAACATAAACAATCTCAATTGAATTATTGGTATTTAAAGGGGCAATTCAGTTTTCTTTTTTTTATAACAACATGTACAAGTATAACACAAGTCGCTATCTATCTATCTATCTATCTATCTATCTATCTATCTATCTATCTATCTATCTATCTATCTATCTATACCTAGTGCCAGATGGGGGGCAGAAAGTCAATAACAGTTCAAGGATGTAAAGTTTTCGAATCACCGTTGCCAGAAGGAAACCATAAGTCACAAGGTTTATGTGCGTCTTATTATACAGTACATTATCTCTCTATATTATAAAAATGAATTCTTGTCTGTCTACAACTCGCTCGGACGTACCGTTGCTGAGATACAGCATTCCAAACACAATGCCCCCCCACCTTACCCAATACAAACCTGCAAGTCTTTCACTCATATTCCAACTGCAATACACATGGTCACTCCACATACACAACCCAACACTGATATCCAAACTGAGATACACGCATCAGAGGATTAGATACACAGATCAGCACACAGTATCACACGCCAGAGGATTAGATACACGCGTCTGCACACAGTCCCACAAACCAGAGGATTAAATACGCACTTCTGCACACAGTTCCACATGCCGAAGGATTAGATACACGTGTCTGCACAAAGTACCACACGCCGGGGGATTGGATACATGCGTATGCACACAGTACTACATGCCAAAGGATTGGATACACGCATCTGCACACAGTTCCACACACCAGAGCATAAGATATGCACAAACCAGAGGATTAGATACAAGCGTCTGCACAAAGTACCACACGCCAGGGGATTGGATACGTGCATCTACACACAGTTCCACATGCCGTAGGATTAGATACGCGCCTCTTCACACAATACCACACAGGGGAGGATTACATACGTGTGTCTTAACACAGTACCACACTTTGGAGGATTAGATACATGCCTCTGCACACAGTACCACAAGCCAGAGAATTAGATACATGTCTCAGCACACAGTACCACACGGGGAGGATTAGATACGCGCATCTGCACACAGTACCACATGCCAGAGGATTAGATATGTGCATCTGCACACAGTACCACACTTTGGAGGATTAGATATATGCCTCTGCACACAGTACCACAAGCCAGAGAATTAGATACGTGTCTCAGCACAAAGTACCACACACCAGAGGATTAGATACGTGCATCTGCACACAGTACCACATGCCGTAGGATAATATACGCACGTCTACACACAGTTCCACACGCCGTAGGATTAGATACGCGTCTCATCACACAATACCACACAGGGGAGGATTAGATACGTGCATCTGCACACAGTTCCACATACCAGAGGATTAGATAAGCATGTCTGCACACAGTACCACATGCCGTAGGATTAGATACGCGTGTCTGCTTACAGTTCCACATGCCAGACGATTAGATACGCACATCTTCACACAGTTGTACATGCCATAGGATTAGATACACGCTGTCTGCATACAGTACCACATGCTCTAGGATTAGATAGGCGCATCTACACACAGTTCCACACGCCATAGGATTAGATATGCGCCTCTTCAAACAATACCACACAGGGGAGGATTAGATACGTGCGTCTGAACACAGTACCACACTTTGGAGGATTAGATACATGCCTCACAGTACCACATGCCAGATAATTAGATACACGTCTCAGCACACAGTACCACACGGAGGAGGATTAGATACACGCATCTGCACACAGTACCACACTCCAGAGGATTAGATACGCGCGTCTGCACATAGTACCACATGCCGTAAGATTAGATATATCGGAAATACTTGTATTGAGGAAAGGGAAAGGGGAAAAATAGCATACAGCCCACAGTCAATAAACAATAAACTGGAAGTAAAGACTCACATCCTCCAGGGTAGAAGTAATGATGCACGGATATGGCTCCTCGGTCCAGAGCACTTGTAGACAAATACTTCGAAGTGGAAATCCAGCACACAAAAAACTTCTTAAAAATCCATATTTATTGAAAAACTCACGTTAAAAACATGCACATATGAGTCCATCGGTAGTGGTGACCCCCATAAGAGAGAAAGGCATCCAAACAGTTTGGATGCCTTTCTCTCTTATGGGGGTCACCACTACCGATGGACTCATATGTGCATGTTTTTAACGTGAGTTTTTCAATAAATATGGATTTTTAAGACGTTTTTTGCGTGCTGGATTTCCACTTCGAAGTATTTGTAAGATTAGATATGCATGTCTGCACACAGTTTCACTTACCGGAGGATTAGATACGTGCCTCTTCACACAATGCTACACGGGGGAGGATTAGATACACACATCTGCACACAGTACCACACGCCGGAGGAATAGATATGTGCATCTGCACACAGTACCACACCAACAAGGATTAGATACTTGCGTCTAAACACAGTACTACACGAGGAAGGATTAGATACAGCTTTACTCCAGGTATCCATAACAATTGATCTCAGGTTTTTCACTGATTTCCAAAATGAGATACACATAATCACATGACGCTTATGGACATACACACAAACCACATACAAAATACATTAGTGCAAAATTGGACATTTCTTATGGGGCCACTACACAAACATAAAATGTAATATACCCGTGCGAAGCTGGGTCCTCCCTCTAGTACAATATATAAGGTATTGTACTGCAGAGAATTGGACATAGGTGGGGAAAACTTTTGAGTAATTACTAGAGATGAGCGAGTAGTACTTGATCGAGTAGGTATTCGATCGAATACTACGGTATTCGAAATACTCGTACTCGATTGAGTACCACTCGCTGTTCGAATGTAAAAGTTCAATGCAGAACCAGCATTGATTGGCCGAATGCTATACAGTCATCCAATCAACGCTGGTTCTTCTCCTACCTTTAGTAGTCTTCTCCGTGCAGCTTCCCCGCAGCGTCTTCCGGCTCTGAATTCACTCTGCCAGGCATCGGGCCTGGGCAAAGCCGACTGCGCATGGCTGCTTGTAGTGCGGGCATGCGCAGTCGGCTCTGCCCAGGCCCAATGCCTGGCAGAGTGAATGAAGAGCTGGAAGACGCCGTGGGGACGCTGCAAGAAGAAGACTTCTCGGAGGATCCAGCCCGACCCTCACTCGTGGACTTGGTAAGTATAATTTGTTCGAACGTTGCCTATCCCTGAAACGAGCATTTTCCCCCCATAGACTATAATAGGATTCGATATTCGATTTGAGTAGTCGATTATTGAGGGGCTACTCGAAACGAATATCGAACCTCGAACATTTTACTGTTCGCTCATCTCTAGTAATTACATTGACAAAAGAGCGGTATATTTATGTCTTAGAAAATAATATATAAATGGTCTTGGTTGGATCCCATAATTGTTCTTAATCACTTCCATGTTACAGTATAGTTTTTGGATGAATTGCTGGATCCTGACTCGGAGTGTGATTGCCAAATGCAATTGTAACTTATATCTGTACCTACTGTATATACAAAAATCAATGCAGTGATACAAACAGAAAAAGCAAGGCCTAAAGTGCAAAGTCAAGATAATCTCCCATAAATAAATAGACAACTCTGTGTGTGGTATGAAAATATAAAACTTCATCCAAGTCACAAAAACATCCAACATATGTGTAATGTGTAAAGATAGAAATATGTAGGCCAGTGTATTCCAACCCTGGAGCGGATACATTTCCTTCTGCTTAATAAAAGCCATGCAATGGAAGATTGAGGACATTGAGTCATTTCTTTTTGTTTTGCTTTGTTTTTCTTTCAATTTTTTTAGCTCTATTACTCCTATCCATATATATATATATATATATATATATATATATATATATATACCATATTTTCCGGCGTATAAGTCGACTGGGCATATAAGACGACCCCCCAACTTTTCCAGTTAAAATATAGAGTTCGTGATATACTCATCGTATAAGACTGCCCCTCTTCTGTTGGGTACCTTTTTTTAATGCATACTTACCCCTTGGCATACTCTTTAATGCTTTTTTATTTGCTTTCCAGTCCCGAATAGAGATGGGCGAATAGTATTCAAAACTATAGTTTCGAATACCCCGCTTCCATAGGAATGAATGGAAGCGGCCAAACATCTAGGGGTTAAGCGCCGGTGTCGACTGCTTCCATTCATTCCTATGGAGCGAGGTATTTGAAACTATAGTTTTGAATACTATTTGCTCATCTCTAGTCCCGAACCATCTTTTATGTAAAGGAGGGTTCACACTATCGCCGCTGTCCAACCTGGGATTTCCGTCCTAAACCCCGGAGAAACTGGACAGGCGGTGGCTTGCCAGCGGTCTGCTTTACAACCCATTCATTTGAATTGTTTTTTTTGCACAGACAAGCTGGCGGGGCCAGATTTACCGTAGATATAACATTTTTGGGAATGTCTATTACTTGGATCACCTTTTATTTAAATCAGAGGCAAAACAGTGAAAGAAAAAGGTGGTTTGGCACTATTGATTTTAATGTTCACCGTACAGGAAAAATATTTTATAAGTAGACCGGGCATTTTCGGACACTGGGGTAACTAATATGTATATGTATCACAGTAGTGTTCTGCTTTTATATGTATTCTAGGGAAAGGAGGGGATTTCAAATTTTTTTTTTTTTTTTTTATATTTCTTTTTTTTTTTTTTTTTTAAATTTAAATTATTTTTATTAGCCCCCACCTAGGGGGCTTGAACTTGCAATCATTTGATTGCAAGTCCCCATAGACGGCAATACAATTGTGAGAGAGAATGGGAGATTCTGTACATTACTATACATTACTATCGCGGCTGGTCATAGACTAGCCGCGATAGTAATATTGCTATTACAGGCCTGGGAGCCTTCAGTAGGTTCCCATCTGTCACCGGAACAGGTCGGCTCCTCCAACCTCGCCGGAGGAGCTGGCCTGCAACACATACACATGCTATGGCGACAGCTCTGCAGCAGAGCGGTAGCCATTAGCTTTACATTCCCGGCGGATGCCGTGGAGGTCGGGGCTGCAGCATCGCTCCACTCCTGCCGCTGCAGGAAGCCAGCGGCAACAGGAAGGTTGCCATCCCGCTCCTCCACCCCGTACCCCATCTTATACCCGGCGTATAAGACGACCCTCAACTTTTCAGAAAGTTAACAAGTTGTCTTATACGCCGGAAAATATGGTATATATATATATATATATATATATATATATATTACAATAAAAGTATACAAAAAAATATATATATATATATATATATATATATATATATATATATGTTTTATTATATATAATATATATTTTTTCATTATATTTTTATTATAATACATAATATATTATAATTAAAATTAGTTTTTAGTGTAAAACAATTAAATGTGTATGACAGTTAAGGGGATGTTATACCCACTGGATAATTAATAGCTGTGAGAACCATGAGGATTGGACTGACAGAAACCCCATGATCTCCAGAATCATCACTGCGGAGGTTCTGGTCTACCTTCCGAGACCCGGAAGCAGGGAACCAGACACGCAAAGAGAAGAGGGATGGCAAGTTCCGCACAGTGTTGCAGAGGCTCTGGCCCTACTCCTAACACTATGCCAAATCTACTTTACATTACCCCTTCCTCTTTGGTGTGTTCTCCGTACCTATCAATGACATCCTAAAATGAACATGATGGAGTCAGTTTATAGTAAAAAAAAAAGCCAACTGACCTTTAAAAATGAGCTTATTATATATGTATTTTTAAGATTTTCTGATTTTCATACTGGCCTCCAAGCTTAATAGACTTAGACATTTGTCAATTTTGTAGGGGTTTTCTTTGCTGCAGTTACCTCATTTATACAGACATGATTACAATAGAAGATAACACCTCTATAGATAACACCACTGACCCCATCAATGCATTCACTAACAACAGATAATATCACAGCTCATCTATTCTCCCTTCATTCACAGTGCAGAGCAAAAGCTCAGGCAAGACACATAGAAATAAGAATAAAAAATATCTACAATGGGAAAATAAAACAGAATAGATAATAGTGATATATTAGACTGATTTTAATAATAAAAAAGTTGTTTCATACTGCCAGGCCAATATGAAATGGCTTGTTGCTGCTCCCTACCGGCTAGGGCACACGCACCCCCAGCCCCCTCCCCACCTATACTCCTGACTTTACCTTGCCTTCAGCCATTTCTTTGGCTTTTAAGTTTAATGCTTCTTGGAATATCATCAATGCTACTAAAATCAAGGAGTCCTCACAATGAATAAGAAACTAAGGAGACAGAGAGGGCACTCTGAAGATTTATATAGAGCAGGAAGAATGGCTCTCTATACCCACTCCAGGCGTAAGACATATTAAAGTAGAAGGCAGATTAACTGCAGCAAACACTTTGAGATTTCCATCGCAGGAGCTTGTTGGCACAACATGTCCTCTACTAAGATTCTGATCAGGCAATGTATAACAGAGAGCGGGCTGGTGCACCATCAATATCTAGCTTGCTATCACATAGCCCCAGGATGCCGTATAGCTATGTATTCTATCAGTGCTTTTACCATACAAGTACACTGCATTCATGTAAGTAATGGGTAGAAATGGGCCCAAAATGTGTTTTGTTTCGGGTTGAGTTGGCTCGGGTATCTGATTTATTTTCGGTTTCATACAAAACCAAAAGTGAAATTATTATAATCTGGGGTCTCTTCAGATAACAGTGTATCATCATCAGGGCCGCACCTCTAATGAGGCAAGATGAGGAGACGGCCTCAGGCGGCACTCCGGAGGGAGCGGCAGTCACAACAATTAGATTTTTTTTAAAAACTTTTTTTCTAAACTAGCTCAGGACAGGGCCACTCTGAAAACAACCTGAGCGGTCCTCCCCTGCGCTGGATTAGACCTCTGCATCTCAGCGCAGGTGGCATCATCACAACTCCTGTGCTGAGATGCAGACATCTCATCACCGGGTGAAAAGAAGAAGCGGCGGCAGCAGGAGCAGCGGCAAGGTCAATAAGTAACATACTTGATAGGCCGCTACCTGCTGGAGTGTCCCCTTCAGGTAGTGGACTATTTACTTACCTCCCTGGGCCTGCTCATAGCCACCCCTCGCTTCCCCTTCTACTATAGGACAAGGGGGGTGGCTGTGAGCAGACCCAGGCCCAGGTCGCGAACCCATTACCACTATTATTATACTCGGGGTATTTTCAGACGCTTAAATATAATAATCGGAACTCCATGGGAGGTAAGGGAACATAATAAACAGAAAAAAGATAGGGAGAGCACTCACCAAAGCCAGGTATTCTTAAAACATGGTTTCTTCATTTAGAAAGATATAAAAACATCAGGGGAGTAGAAGTGCAGCTGGACAGCAAGAGTGGGCAACAGCCGTTTCACGCCTTTCACGATTTCTCAAATCATCTGCGGTAATCAGAACTTACAAAACTGCCTGTCTTTATATCAAAAGCCAAATGTCGATCATTTCGTTGAACCAACCAATACAGAAAACGTCACAAAGTAGGTAAGTATTGGACGAGACTCCTCCCACCTCCTAGAGCGGACCTGAGAGAAAACTGAAATACAAAGTTACAGAAGAATTAGCAACGTTCCTGAGATTTCAATGTTACAGCTTCTAAAAGACCGTCTTCCAATCAAAATAAGAGACGTCATTAAATGGGCGTTATCTAGATTATAGAACACGCCCAATCTATAATCTAGATAACGCCCATTCAGTGCTTTCTCTTGGTCTCCTAGGTGCAGTAATACACTTAGGGTCACCGCTGGTCACATGGGCATGCCAAGTGGCATGACATCATAATGCTGTGACCCAATCACATACCTTCCAACTTTTAAAGGACAGAAAGAGGGACAAAATGTGGGCGGACTGCAACAAATTTAGCCCACCCACTTCTAAATTGATTCTGCTCATTCCCATCCATTTATTGTTGGGAACACCGTGCACCCCACATCTCCCCACACACAGTACACTGCGCCCCACATTTCCCCCACAGTACACCCTGCACCCCACATCTCTCCCCCCACCCACAGTCAACCTTGCATTCCACATCTCCTCCACAGTACACCCTGCACCCCACAGTCCACCCTGAACCCCACATCTCCCCCTCACACACAGTGAACCCTGCACCCCATATCTTCCCCCCCATAGTCCACCCTGCACCGCGCATCTCTCCTCTGCACACAGTTCACCCTGCACCTCACCCCCCCCCCCTTCCCAATACATTACACCCCACATCTCTCCATCTTCCTGCACTGCATGGGATACAAAGACATGCCTACCTAGTCACGTGATCATCTGATGTCACACAGGTCCTTCTGAGTACTGTATTAATCATCCTTTATCTAGGATAAGAGCTGGTGGTGATCGGGGGAAAGTTTAACAAGCAAAACACTTCACTGCACATAGTGTGACAAGCGGTAAATTGTCCGGGACCGCGGGGCAGTAGTCTGAAATCGGGACTGTCCCACGGAATTTAGGACGGTTGGGAGCTATGCAATCATAGGCCTCAGTGGTGACCCAGGGTGCATGACATCACCAGGACAGTACTGGACCCCTCAAGAACATCCAAAAGATGTAAGGGAATGTGAACAACATACTGTAGTACATAAAGGAGAGAATAGGTGAAACTTACTGTGGATTCAAATTATTAATGCAAAACCAATTTATTTATTTATTTGACTTAAAACCAGACTTTGAAATTGCAGGATTTATTTTTTTTTACTACGCAAGGATGACAAATAATCTTCTAATCCTTTATAGTAGCCACTGCTATATTCCTGTAAACATGCACAGATGATTTGTAGTCTTGGAGATTTATAGAACAAATCGAAGTAATTAAAAAGATTGTTGAAAGTGTCCTGATGCAGAAAACCCTGCAAAGTATTGATAGCATGTAATAGACTCATGAAAGGGAATACAGGGTTATACCACTAGGCCGTGTGGTGGCATGGATGGATCTCCAAGATGGAGGCTCCATGTAGAGGAATGCAACTAAAAACCACTGTGGAAATAAAATGCATCAATAAAACATTTTTTTTTTCCCACAATTTTATAGGCCGCAGAAAAAATCGTTGCATTTTATAGTCAGAGCACTATAGTCAGAGCCCACTTTGCAGTAAAAAATTCACACTTCGGACACGCTGCGTTTTCCAAAACCGCAACCGTTTTGGAAATCGCAGCATGTCAATTAGAACTATGGAAACGCCGGTGGTTTCCCTATAGGTATAATTGAAACAGAAAGTCCACAAAAGGAACCTGTTCAAATTTTCTGTCTAAAGCGCTGTGGGAAGAACCACGATGTGTTGCCGCCACAGTTTTTCCCACAACGCTTTTTTTCTGTAGTAAAAAAAAAATCCAGCTTCACCAGGCAGCACGATGAATATTTTTCTTAAGATATAACTTTTATTCGTAAATTCCAATAAAAAATGTTACATGGTAACATCAGGTAGACAGTCAGAGATATTGCATGAAAAAGGCTACGCGTTTCCGGACATAGCGTGTCCCTTCTTCCTGGCCTACTGATACAAACTAAAACCCACATATAAATAGAAAACACCTGACCCGAACTACTCCACTTATTTTCAAATTAACCCTTAATAGAAATTCACGAATAAGGGGTATATACAAGAAACACTGCACATAAATACACATAATACATACATATATAAACATCAAACTTCACTGCATATACATATCATTAAATACAGAATACATAACAATACACAATAAATATCAATCTATGCAATATGAAAAATCGCCTCATTATGCTTTTTTTCTGTGGGACGCCATGTGGGACCTTAATCTTACATTAAGTTTTAACACACTTTTCTCTACTTTTTTTCCTATCTTTTTGGTATTAAATCTATAGGGATTAAACTATAAGGACTAAACTCTCACAATTACGAAGTTAAAATGAAACTGCTGTATTTTTCAAAAATGCACGTTTTTGAAAAAGCATTTTTTCACGCAGCGCTTTTTTATGCAATGTCTGGATGAGGTTAAAGAGGACCTTTCATGTCCTCAGGCACATGCAGTTTTATATACCACTAGAAAGCCGACAGTGTGCTGAATTCAGTTATGTTACGTGTCCTGCGGCAGGAGATATTGGTGCCATTATCTCTTCACTGTCAGAGGGAAGTTCCAGACATTCTGGGGGCTGTACAGCTGGGCTGTGAGGAACGCTCCTCCTGACGTTACTGTCCACAGCTCTGTACGGTCAGAGGGGGCGTTCCTTACCACCTAGCCAAGATGCTAAGCTATGAGGAACAAAGTCAGTGTCAGCTATTGTCTATATCAGTGATGGCGAACCTATGGCACGCGTGCCAGAGAGGGCACGCAGAGCCCTCCATGCTGGCACGCGTGCGGTCGCCCGGATCGCTCACCAACAGGGAATCCGGTACAGGATTCCCCGTTGATGAGCGATCACTGCCTTCAGTTGTATGTGCAAATGCACATACAGCTGAAAGCTGTCAGGGTAGGCCGCGGATCGCGCGACCGCGGCCTACACTGGCTGCAGAGTTTGACCTCTGCCCCGACGCGGGCGCGATGACATCATCAGCGCCGCCAGTGACAAGAAGGTGGATGCCGGCGGCTCTTCAGGGGTGAGTATGAGAGTGGCTCACTGTGTATATGATGTTGGGGGGAGCGCTTATAATACTTGGTGGGGTGTATGATACTGGGGGGGAGTGTATAATACTGGGGGGGCTTATAATACTGGGTGGGGTGTATAATACTGGGGGGAGTGTATAATACTGGGGGGAGTGTATAATACTGAGGGGGCTTATAATACTGGGGGGAGTGTATAATACTGGGGGGGCTTATAATACTGGGTGGGGTGTATAATACTGGGGGGAGTGTATAATACTGGGGGGAGTGTATAATACTGAGGGGGCTTATAATACTGGGGGGAGTGTATAATACTGGGGGGGGCTTATAATACTGGGGTGGCTTATAATACTGGGGGGTGTACTAAAGAGCATATAATACTGGGGGGGGGGGGCCTATTTATAAGCACACAATACTGTGTGTGGATGCCACTGTGGAGCATATAATCCTGTGGGGGGGGGACACCTACTGCGGAGCATATAACACTGGGGGGCTACTGTGGTACTGTGGAGAATATAATATTGTGTGGTGGGCCCACTGCAGAGCATATAATACTGTGTGGGGTCCCCTCACTATTTATATCACACAGTATCTGTTTTATAGCAGACGTGATATTAGTACAGGATGTAAGAATATTACACGGTAACTATAAAACAGATCCTGTGCGATGTAAATAGTGAAAATTAATTGTTCAAAGTACCAAATGCCGAGACCTTTACATTTCAGTACAACGTTGTTTGTATTATTGAAAGCTCTGTAAAGCCCCACATGACTGTAATTTTTGGTCAGTAACTGTCCGCAATTGTGGATCCGCATAGTATTAAGTCTATATTGTCGTGTTGGCACTCCGCGAAAATTTTGTGGGTTTTGGGTTGCAGTTTGGGCACTCGGTCTCTAAAAGGTTCGCCATCACTGGTCTATATCATCATCTGTTGACCGTTCCATCCCCATCATCCGTTTGTTCCATCATCTGACTACCATCTCCATCCTGTCCTAGTCAACTTTTGATGGGTTTCTATGTCCTTGCATTCCGGTTATCTACTAGTGTTGTGAAGCTTCGTATTTATATGCTTTTAATTTCTTATCTAACTGTCTAGGTATTGAATAATTCTTCCCTACTGTAAGTCCTGGGGATAACGAAGTCCTTGTTAGTATCTGGTAAATGGGATTTGCTAAAGGCGATGTTCAAGTCTGCCGTCCTGATTCAGCCAACATTGTTAGTATGTGGGAAACAGCCTTTATATTGTTGTTGGCAGATCTGAAAATTGCAATTATTACTCTTAATTTTTTTCCATATCACCTATGGGAGATTATACTCTTTTTTGTTTCTTCCCACCAGTACCAAAACTAGTAATAATTCACAATCAAAACATCACGGTGAATGTGGCCCCATGTAGGTTTAGCTTCCCTGTTTATTCTCATTGTATAGATAATTGTATCTCCAGACCTTGGCTCAGAATTATCCCTTTATTTTCCCATTCCATTGACTTTTCTAAGTCTGTTTTATTACTTTGATAAAACATGCTAAACTGTAATTCTCGCTTTGATTTATTTTCTGTTTCTCGACACTTGTTTGAATGTACATTTCTGATTAATACTTGTTACTTATCACATTGCAGATAGATATGACAAGGTTGCACAGATACTATGGAAACCATTTCATCAGTCATGGAATCATTTTATAAACAAAACCCTGTAAATCTGTGTGAGAAATGTTTTTTTATCACAGGAAACCGTTTATGTATTTGCAAATATAGAAGACGGATACTAATATGACACTGAAGAGCCTTGCCTGCAAAAGGAATATCAATGCATTATATAATTTGCATGAAATGGAAGATAACTAGTTCAAGCTAGGCTTGAAAAACTGAAGACATCCAAGATTAATGGTATTAAAGTGTAAGCATATTTTATTATTTTTTCCCAGAAATCCACAGGTGAAGATGACCAACTTTGTAATATACCTTATTACAGAAACGTACCTGTTTCTTTACTTATTTGCCTTCTTCTGCCATTGATCAAATCTCTACAATAGACCTTTATGGCAATTTGAGGGGTGGGAGAGGAGAGCTCCTCAAAGCAGAGAGGCATCCACACTATAGAGAGACTGTTTTCTTTCACAACACAGCTAGGTTATCAGTTATTACTATCCAGCTTTAGAAATGATTTAGTGTTGTAGATGTGCTCATATCTCTGTCTCTCTTCTTCTCATCTTTTCCTTTCCCTCTCCATAGACTTCATTGTAAACTTTTCGGCTTTATGTATGGAGTACAGACTGAAATCACTTAGATAAGATGTGAAAATGAGGGTAATAATTAATAGTTTCTTTAGTGAAGTTTTATCCCTGTGCTATTAATTTATCAAAATCTAAATAAAAGTCTGTGTCAACTTTATAGCACTTAAGGTGAAATAGAAACTTATTATTGAGCTCCAGCATTCGCTATCTGTGTTTGTCTCTCTTCTCTCACTCAGTTTCTGCTCACTCCTACCCCATCTCCTCTTCAGAAACTTATATAGAGTAGCAGAGGAGGAAAAGAGCTCAAACAGTGGAAAAGAAGTATTTTTCTCTCATGAGTGATATTATAAAGTTTCCCATACTCAATTGCATTACTGATTTCTGGAAAGTCTGTTAAAAAGTTAGTTACCATTTTCAGAAGGCCTATCACCAGAACCCAGCATATGAATCTAGCTCTAGGAGATAGGTTAGGGTGACCAAATAGTGTTTTCTCCTTGTAAATCAGTGCATTTGTGGCTATATATATATATATATATATATATATATATATATATATATATATATATATATATAGCTGCTTTTATCAATTTGCAAAGGACTATTTAAAGCGGTTGTCCAGATAAACCATTTTTGGCAAGGGAAAGTGAAAAAGTAAAACCCAAACTTACCTGTCCCCAGTGCTCTGGTGTCTCCCACTGTGACCTGGTCCTGCTGCTCCTGGAGTCTTCATCCGGTGGACGTCCTTGCCATACGTGACCACTGAGGCCTATCCACAGCTTCAGCGAATTAAGGAAAGGAACCAGGATGTCACTTGAATACATTACCTGTGACATCTTGAGTCCTTTCCTTAGGCTTCTGAGGCAGCTGATTGGTCTCAGTGGTTACGTGTAGTTAGTACTTCTGCTGGATCAAGACCCGGAGAGCAGCAGGACCTCTCCATGGTGGGAGAAACTGGGGATAGCTTGTTTTTTTTTCACCTTTCCTTGACTCTTTGCCAAAAATGGTTTATCCTGGACAACCCCAGTAGGAACAATGAGGGTATTGCTGCTTACTTCTTTGGAGCAATGGAAACACCTTGTTGCTTCAAAAAGTTCATTTGTATATTGACAAGAACAGCGACATCTCGGCAAACAAGGCTTTGATCCACAAAGGGAAATTTTGTTTGATTCAGATGGCCCTAACCTATCTATCTGCAGAGCTGGGTTGATATGCTGGGTTCTAGTGACAGACTCCCTTTAAATAGATAAGACTAAAGTATTGTTCAATGGTAATTTTATTAATAGAGATGGGGTTGTATCATCCGTCATTCACCTGTAATTTAGTGAAATAAAGTGTTCATCAAAATAAAGAGTTTAGGGTTGACTGCTGTATAGACACAATGGATATGATGAACTGTCAAACTAAAATATCAAGTACTGTATAAATTATATATACAATTTATTTATTCATCGTGGTCTTCGACAACATATACAGTATCTTCCAAACCAACCTGCACATAATAGGATCCTGCACAGGAGTTATTGTTATATATAAAGTTGGCAGGTTATTTGGGATTTCAGTAGGAAACGAGTATAAATAAGCGCTCCGATGCTGCCAATGCTACAGATCCATACTATACATCCTTTTTACTAACCTCAGCTTTCACTTCAAAGTTTTGCTAAAGCAGTCCTTCTCAATGTGACCTTAGAAGGACCCCTGTCCTTCTCCTGATGGCTCTTGCATACAAACTCTCTCTTGGATCGAGATGTGAAAGATTGCATGCTATTCTTTCTAAACACGCCGTGGGTTTTCGTTCCTGCTGATCTTTCATGCTGTGTATTTGTTTGTTGTCTTAAAACTTTGGCAAGTTGGTGATGTTTGTAAATCTGACCTTTTATTCCCAGCAGTCAAGTGGACTTAAGAAATCAGATTGATGTGCAAAACATGAACCTCTAGTCTTGAATACATTAAGGAGGGTTTGGTAGCGCTCGCATTGTGATGATGATCCTGCAAAATATTGTCTGTGAGCTGCGAAAATTTAGGATGTTCAGTACGTGCTGAGATGACTAATACAAGCCTAGGAACGTGGGCTAAAACGTCAAATCTCAACTCAAGTCATTTTGATTAAAATTTTCCAAAGCCAAATGTTTTCTACTAAAACAAATTACATCAAAGCCTCCAAGGTCATGATCTTATACTGTGCTGCCTATGAAAAGCACAGCATGAGCGAACACCCCCTAGAAATACGGTATACATCTTGGGCTACACGTACTACAGGTTGAGAACCAAGGGTCCTGTTCGACATGAGAAAATGATGGGGTTGATGTCCTCCTGACATTTGTTTAAAAAGTTTTCTGGCTTCAGGCCATATGTCAGGAATGGTTGCATGTTTTTTGGGAGGAATGGATGACAATACCTGACATATGCCTTCAAGTGAATATGCGTGAGAAAATGTGAGTTGGTTAAACGTCAACTCGTGCAGGCAGAAGTGTACATGAGTGGTTGTGATCACGCATACCACTCAGCAAAGCCTTCCAACAGTAAGTTTACCCTACAAAAGTCTTGCTGGGAATTCACTCTTTGCATTCTGTAGGTTTGACCTTCTCTTATAACCTGTTAAACATTGGCTTAAGGGGTTGTTCAGGAATTACAGCATTTGGGCAGGAGACCGGGGCAAGTGAAACATAATAAAAAAAAAAATACTCATCTATTGCTGTGATAGGTCTCAGTGGCCTAAGGAAAGGAACCAGTGATATATGTGAGTGATACGTGAGGGAAGGTAGGCTGGTGGAAGCGATGGTGCAGACCCAAACAGTCAAGACAGGGACACAAAAAAGTGCAGCAAACAGTTTTGTTTTTTTTTTTACAAAAAAAAGAAACAAACGAGCAAAACAAAATACAGCCTTAACTTCAAGCAAAAATAAAACAGATTCCTGCTTGTCCGAGCAACTAACTAAACAGGAGTTATAACCTAACTATATGTGTGGCTTACTACCAGTCACACGAAAACCACAAGCACAAATTGGTCTCACCGGACTCAGGGTTACAGGACAGACCCAGTCACTTCCTCTCCTCTCAGGATCTACCCTGAAGTGCAGGCTCAGCATGCTTTTATAGCCCAATAACAAGCCTACGACCCACACCTGGGGCTGAAGTCTACTCCAGACCTGCACTGGACCACACATAAATCAGGATTCTGGGGCTGAGATAGCATGATTCCAGCACTTTGCCTTTCACCTTCTAACACTATCAACACTTGCGGTGTCTACAGTTAGCCAAGGAGGATGGGGTTCATTTTAAAGAAAGGTGTGTGTCAGCATCTATCTGACATAGACAAATGTCCTATAGACATGCCATAAATGTCTTTCATAGGAAAACCCCTTTAAGGCTATGTTCACGCTACTCTTGGGGGTCCTTCAACAAATCAGAACAACAGACATGAAAGTCTGCCTAATTTCTGAATACAAATGGAAGACTTTGTATTCGTCTTGACTGACAGCAAGGTTAAAATAAAACAGATGGTCTCTTTCATCAACTAATTTTTTTACAGCATGTTAAAAATAGATCAGGACCCCCGATTGTAGTTTATAGTGATGAATACAGGTTCTATAGACAGAAACCATAGAAAAGAGTAACCTAATAGACTCTCTGTTTGAATGACCTTCTTCACTACCCTAGACCACCAGGAATCAATGGTTACTCTTAAAGGGGTTCTGCAGTCTAAAATTTTATTTATTAATTAGGTCAGGAGAGGAGAAAAAAATAAAATAAAACCATACTCACCTGTCCCCGGTGCTCCCCGTGCAGTTCCGTTGCCATCCAATAGAAGTACCCATCGCACGAGACATCTGAGGCCAATCAGCAACCTCAAGAAGGGAATTGGGGACATCACTACCGGTTCCCTTCCTGAAGCCATTAATTGGCCTTAGCAGTCACATGACCACTGAGGCCAATCAGCAGCCTCGGTGGAAGGGAAGCGGGCGATCACAGCAGGTGAGATATACAATAGCAAACCAGCCAAGCTGCAGGACTGGACTGCCCTGGGGGGACATCAGAATATTGGGGACAGGTATCATTTATTTTTTTTATTTTTTCACCCCCCCCCCCCACCTAATTAGAAAATATTGTTTAGGGCTCGTTCACATCTGCGTTCACTGTCCTTATTGCAGGTTTCCATTTCCTGCATAAAACAGATGCAGGAGACGGAAGCCTGCAGGAGACTTTCTCACCCATTCATTTGAATGGGTGAGAAAGATGTCCGGCCGTGCGCGGCAGTGAGCGTTTTGCGCTCTCCGCCGCGAAACTGGGTTTTATAATCCGGACACAGAGTCGGACATGCAGTACTCTGTGTCCGGATAAAAAAATCCGGTTTCGCGGCGGAGAGCCTAAAACGCTCACCACCGCTCACGGCAGGACCCGGTCTATGGTTTCCGTCTTCTGCCATGCAGAAGACGGAAACCATAGAACGGAGTCATGAACGCAGGTGTAAACCCAGCGTTAGCCTGGACAACCTCTGTAATTCCTCTACACACAGACCACAGGCATAACAATATATTAACTCTTATGTCCACCTAGGCCACTAAGGATATTATTACATTATTATCCACGATTATCTAATAAACCATCTCAGACCATCAGGATTCAGTCTTGTCCTTTAAGAAACCTTCAGCAGTCAGAAAAGAGGCATAAATAGAAATTGTTATGGCCCATAGCAATCTTTTGAATCCCCCTCCCTCACAAGAATTTACCATCTCTGTGTGAACGTTACTGTAGTGTAAATGCACATTTACTAGCTGTACCGCGATTTAAGAGAAAAATCACAACTTCTGTGAAAACATCCTGCATGGTCGGAGAAATAAAGAAAGCATGCTGGGAAAATGGGGCCAGGAAGGGGCATGGGGTACATTAATACCCCAGAGTTACTCCATAAGTTGGAACCAATAAATTAAAGTGGTTTTCCACAAAATACTTTAATGGGATATATCATGAACATATGGTTTTCATAACACCAATTCACTTCTATGGAAGCTACAGAAAAAGAAGAGCCGAGAGGGCCATGCTCTTTTCATAAGACTGACCATTGAGGACCATCTTTTTAGGAAGGTTGGGGAGAGGTAATAGCTGGGTCAGGGAGGATGGTTTTTTTTTTTTAGTGGGAAAACACCTTTAATTAAGACCTCAGACCTTTAATTTAGATCCAAGAGCAGATTTTTAAATTACTTAGATCCCTGAGCCAGAACCAAGAGCAGAACCCTAAATCAGACCTCAAAATTAATCATAGCTTAGGTCCTGATGCCAGCCAATGTCCAGATGCTGGATGTGTTGATTTTCTATTTAGCTTTCAGGGTAGGTTTAAAGCACTTAACCATCTTCCATCATGTTTTTTTCTTGACTAGGGGATAGTCTAGCTTCGCCAATGGGCATTCACACCACTCTTTGGACTTCCCCCCTACTTTTCAAATGAAGACATGACACAAGGGTTAGGTGGAATGGCCACAGCGGTCATTTATTAATCTTAGTACAAAAACTTTATAACATTCCAAAAATACCAAAACATAAAAGTACACATTTACAAAAATTAGCTGTTGATAAAGGACATTATATAAAATCTTAAAGCTTATAAACACTATTGGAAACAGAATAAATTGAGACCAGCAGAATGAATGGTCTGTGAAGGCAAAAAATAAATGAATCCCGCCCGCAAACATGTCTACAGTCGTGTGAATGGGGCCTAACGCTAGGTTCACACATGTGATCTGGGGACCCCAAAAAATGTAAACCTAATCTTCTTAAAGGGGTTGTCCCATCTCAAGGATCCTATCTATACTGCTAGCTTATGTGGATTCAAGGCTTTTCCTAAATACATTGCTTCAGCAAAACTGCTTTGTTTGGCTGTTATCTTAATTTATTCACTTCATTGTTTACACTCTGTTTCCATAACTATGGATCTGGGGATGATTGTATCTCTCTGCCTAGGACAAGTGACATAGCTCTCTGCTCCAGAAGGGGAGGGGGAGCTGAGTGTGCAGGACTCGGGAGCAGCTTGTATTTCTGAGCTGTTTATTTCTCCGCCCAGGAGAAGTGACGTAGCTCCCTGCTCTCAGGGAAGGGAGGGGGAGCTGAGTTCTCATAGCTAGCTTGTATTTCTGAGCTGTTTATTTCCCTGCTCTTCCATTTATCAGCTTTGCTAATTGCATTTTGCTGATAAGGGAGCAGCAGGCATGCAAGGCCAGTGGCATAGAAGCGACTGCCGCTGGCTTAACATGTGAGACAGCAAGTGAAACCCTGCCCACCAATGGAGAAAACCAGGAAGTGAACAGAGTTTACAGCCTGCAAGTTGGTGACCGGGCAACTTGGGAATACCTCTTTAAAGAGAGACTATAATGGGTTTCCGCCTGAAAAATGCCCCTGGAATTTGGTCAAAAGTGCAACCCCTATACTTATTGTGTCTAAAAAAAAAAGGTAAAAACAACCTATAAGCTCAATAGTTAAAGAAGTTGTCGATGTCTTCAGGTAATGTACAAAAAGATTTGCATGGGGTACAAATGTGCGCTGCTTGACTCCATTTCCATCACAGGGTGAATCTTATTTTTACAGGGGCCCTAGGAATACAATTGTCATCTCTGCAATCCACTGAGCCACTAGTCTAATCCCTATGGGAATACTAAAAATAATAAGAACACATAGAAAAGCAATTGTAACTTGGATCAAAGGAAAAACATATGACTCTGTTTTGTAACTGATACTAGTGATAGAGGTTTTTTGTGTCATCTGATCACACAATGTATAGGGGCGTATAAATGGAAGGCCGCAAGCAGCAGAACAGGAATGAACTGACTTACTGTTGGTGCAAGGAACAAAACAGGGAGGTGTAAACTATATATAGAAAAGCTTTGTAACATCTCCCCTGCCCAATCTCTGGTTCTTCTGACTTAGATTTATAATATCATTGTCAGGACTTAAACCCATTGCAAATCAGAAATGTGTGACAGAATGTGTGACCGAGCGGCCTTATCATAGAGGATGGTCAATGTTACAAAACACACAAGCAATAAACACTCTTACATAACTAGCTTTTCTTCATTACTCCACTATTAAAGGTAGGTTCATACTACCATCATTACAGTCCATTACTCTGATCCATCATAGGATGCATGAGTCCAACCCAGTGGCGTAACTAGGAATGGCGGGGCCCCGTGGCGAACTTTTGACATGGGGCCCCCCCTCCCCAAACCGATGCCGAAGACCTCGACTGACCCCCTCCTCCGCACTCTATTATGTCCCTTAGTAAGCCCTGCACACAGTATTATCCCCAATAGTGTCCCCTGCACACACAGTATTAACCCCTATAGTGTCCCCTGCACATACAGTATTAACCCCTATAGTGTCCCCTGCACACACAGTATTAACCCCTATAGTGTCCCCTGCACACACAGTATTAACCCCTATAGTGTCCCCTGCACACACAGTATTAACCCCTATAGTGTCCAATGCACACAGTATTAACCCCTATAGTGTCCCCTGCACACACAGTATTAACCCCTATAGTGTCCCCTGCACACACAGTATTAACCCCTATAGTGTCCAATGCACACAGTATTAACCCCTATAGTGTCCCCTGCACACACAGTATTAACCCCTATAGTGTCCCCTGCACACACAGTATTAACCCCTATAGTGTCCCTTGCACACACAGTATTAACCCCTATAGTGTCCCCTGCACACACAGTATTAACCCCTATAGTGTCCCCTGCACACACAGTATTAACCCCTATAGTATCCAATGCACACACAGTATTAACCCCTATAGTATCCAATGCACACACAGTATTAACCCCTATAGTGTCCAATGCACACACAGTATTAACCCCTATAGTGTCCCCTGCACACACAGTATTATTAACCCCTATAGTGTCCAATGCACACACAGTATTAACCCCTATAGTGCCCCTGCACACAGTATTAACCCCTATAGTGTCCCCTGCACACACAGTATTATCCCCCATAGTGTCCCCATATGTCCCACTGTGGACACCTATAAACATTTATTATACTCTGGGGTCTGAAAAGACCCCAGAGTATAATAATCGGAGACCCGGGGGATTAAAACCATTAAAAGAACAGAGACAGTTGCTTACCTGTTCCTGTCGGCTGTCCTGTCCGCTCTTGTCCAGCTTTAATGACGTCAGACGTCACATGACCCGGGAAGCTGGCCTGGGTCATGTGACGTCAGAGACGTCAGACACGAATGACGGAGGCCTGGCAGGATCGTGGAGAGGTAAGTAACACTGTTTTTTATGTTACCTTACCC
The DNA here is from genome assembly GCF_031893055.1 of Leptodactylus fuscus. Taxonomy (NCBI): domain Eukaryota; kingdom Metazoa; phylum Chordata; class Amphibia; order Anura; family Leptodactylidae; genus Leptodactylus; species Leptodactylus fuscus. The sequence continues at coordinate 49,114,387 of NC_134265.1, forward strand.
CTCCCGGTGCGCCGATCATTATACTCGGGGGTCTGCAAAGACCCCCGAGTATAATGATAGCCTCTGTGGGCCCCGCGGTGTCACTTGCCGATCCCGGCCCAGCCAGGATCGGCAAGTGAATAGGGCCCGTAACGGACTTTTAAAAAAAAAACAAAACAAAAAAAACTGCAGCGGTAGCGGCTGTCACCGGGCCCCCTAATGGCCCGGGCCCTGTGGCAGCTGCTACTGCTGCTACGATGGTAGTTACGCCCCTGGTCCAACCTGTTTTTAACTTTTCTATTGGAAGAAAAAGTGCATCAGCCCTTTCATCTGTGTTTCAGTCCATTGTTGTGATATTCAATGCATCAGACCAGCCATCTCTACATCAGCTCAGCTGTCTTATCTTCTAGGCTCTTTACTCCTGTTCTCTCCATGTTTTGCCCTGCATCACATGTTGTATGGGAGAGAGTAGAGTGAATGCACCCTAAAATCTTCGATAAGTAAGCCAACATCCATGGACATTTTATAAACCCAATAAACAGCAGTAAACTGCAAGGACAAACACACCACAAAAGTAGATCCAGTTTCTCTTCTTATGGGCTCTATGACCTGCACAATAGTGGTGATACAGCAAGACATATTGTGCACTGGTCTTAATAATCCCTGCTCCAAGGATTAGTTGTTTATTTGTCAAAAATAAGACAAGGCACAACCATGCAGGTTACTGATAAATGGTGATCATGGCAAACACCGACAGCTGGCCAAAAATATCTAGTATAGTCGACTTGCTTTTGGTAGATTATAGTTTGCTACACTGTCTACCAATAAGTATTTGGACATCCATGCAAATCAAGATAGCTGCGGCCGTGATGTACCTCATGCTTTCTGCTGTTAAATAGGAAACAGCATTGGCATTACTCGCATGCAAGATGCCACGAAGTGCAGAGTTGTCCAATTTCAAGAAAGGGGTAATTGTGGGGCACCACAGAAATGGTCGATCCTTAAGGGACATAGCAAGCGAACGGAATTACCCAGAATCGACAGTGGTCTATGTGATTACGAAGTGGTAGGTGAACAGTGATTGTTCAAATGTGCCCCGAGTCGGCAGACCCCCGAAACTGGGAGATAGAGACCAACGAGTGCTGGCCAGAGAAACCGCACCAAACCGATGGCTCACATACACCAGGAGTATCACCAGGCATCCGGGACTATTGTGTCGCTCAATACCATCTGTAAGAAAGCATCTGCTGGGTTCTACCATTGGATAGGAATAAATGTCGTTTTTCTATTCTACCGCAGGTGTCCAAATACTTATTGGTGGACTGTGTATTAGTCATTTGCCACTGAAGTCTGAAAACTTAACTCCTTGTAAGGAGTCAAGACTGCAGATGGCCATGTCTTATAACCCCTCAAATCTTCTGTACGCTTTGGTTGGGTCCCTGAAGGAATAGTCTAAGGCCAGGGCCCCACGTGGTGCAAATCTTGGCCTTTTAAAGTCCCTGCAAAGTGGATGGGAATCTAGAAAATCACATCCACACATTGAGAGCAGCAGACACTGGGAGATTTCCAAAAGTGTTGTGGTATTGGAAATCGCAGCATGTCAATTATACTTAAAGAAATGCTATTGGTTTCCCCATAGGTATCATGGAAGCAGAAAGTCTGCAGAGGAAACCTCTGTGGACTTTCTGTGAAAAGTGCTGCAGTAAAAACCGCAATGCATTTCCACCGCTGTTTTTTGGGGCCTTAGCCTTAAAGCGTTTTCCAAGATTAAGAATATTTTCTATAAGGAAGGGACACGGGATATAATAGCCACCTGTAAAATCTCCTGCTGTTCCAGCACCGGGGACCCCTGAAGTTTTTGTTTACTTGGCTGCAGGGATCACCGCTGGCCTCAGCAGTGTAAGACATTGGAACAGCAGAGAATTCTTAGGTGAGTACTTGGATTTGTATATTATTATTATTATTATACTATTTGTGAATTCCAAGTTGGAGAAATTCTTTATAAGGTTATTAATATTGTATATGATTATTTCCTTTGCAGAGGCTCTCAGTTTGCATACATACTGTATATTCTGAAGAGTAATTTATGGTTCCTTGTAAAGATTTGCAGCTTTCCAGACTGTGTTCCAAATCCAGGAAAAAGTCAGTGAAACAAACAAACAAGTGCGGGGCTCCGAAGGGACAAATATATTATTCTAGCAGATCAGCAATTCCCAGATTACGGCCCTGCGAGTGTATCAGGTTACATTATCTCTCTCCTCATAACTTCTACCCTGTCTCAAGAACTGCATTCAAAGCCAGAAGGATGTATCTGAAAATCAGCATCTGTTTACATACGAACCCCTGCAGTCACCTCTGTAACTGCAGATGATGTTATTGTCCCCTATCCCATACTATTGTATGGTCAGAGTACACAATTCTTGTTGGTTTAGCTTTTTTTGAGAAAGAAACAGGAGCAACTATAGTCATTGTATTTATCTTCAAGATTTAGGCTAGGGTAAATTGTGTAAAAAAAAAAAAAGATTTGTGCAAATCATCTGCAACTTTTTATAATGTCTTGCTACTTCCATTGACCTGTATGTTAGTAATGTCTAACTCACAATTTGGTTGCACAAAGTCACAATGCAAGTAGTGTAACCAAAAAGATTTGTGCAAATTGCAACTTTTTCTAGTCGCCTGCTATTTTTATTAATGTGTATGTTAGTAATGTCTAAATCGCAATCAAAGTTTTTGTAACTGTCATGAAGTGGTTGCACAAAGTCACAATACAACTCCATACACACCATAATGGCACATTGTAATCTCCATGTTACATGACAAGAGTCACTTTCCAGCCATAGCATTATGAGACTGCAGATCTCAGACATGAAAGGAATGCACACTAACAAGCCTATAGAAGAATGGTGCTTTTGGGGATTGCTTTAGGTACTTCTGGTTCCTTATACACTCTAAGGGCTAGTTCACACTTTGGGGGCCGCGCGGGTTTTGACACAGAGAGAGACGCGGCGAGCCACGTCTCTCTCTGGTCAAAACCAGCCTGCCACGACTATCCCGGTCGCGGCTTTCCCCTCCATAGCCGGCTCAAATGAATGAGCCGACACAGGAGGGTGCTGCCAGCGCGCGCCAGCTTCTGCCTGAAGAAAGAACAGTCGGCATACGTGCGCTCCCCATAGTTAATGAATGGGCTGATGGGGAGCGCACGTATGCTGGCTCCCATATAAAGCAATGGGATCTGTTTTAAACGCCGCTGATTCAGAACGTTTACACGTTCAGAATCAGCCAGCGTATACTCCGTGTGAAGGGGCCCTTAGGGTCCATTTACATGGAGGAAAATGGTGTGGAATTTCAGCGCTGAAAAAAAAGCCTCTCATTGACTTCAATGGGTTCCTTTTTCTGCTAGCAGAATAAAAACCTAGCAGAACCCATTGAAGTAAATGGGAGGATTTTTTTTTCAGCGCTGAAATTCAACACCAAATTCCTCACCATCTTCCTCCGCGTGAATGGACCCTTAGGTCCATTAGAGTTTTTTGGTGAGGATTTTGGTGCTGAATCCATGTGGAAAAAACGCCTCCCCATAGAGTTCTATGGGTTCCGCTAGGTTTTTTTTCCCCCTAGCGGAAAAAAAACTTCCTTCAGGCGGATTCCGCCTGCAAAAACCAACACAGTCAATGGGAGGTGGAAAATCCATGTGGAATTGGCAAAAACTGTGTGGTAATAACGCTAGCGTTTTTTTTCAATGCCCATACACTGTGCTGGAGGAAAGAAACATTTCCTAATTCCTGAAGCGGATTTTTTCCTCCCCAAAATCCTCGCCAAAAAAATCTGTGTGAATGGACCCTAATAACACACTTAGGATCATTGGCTTCCACATCATGGCATACACAAAGCCATACTTGTAACATGTTGAGATTAGTCTTTAGTAGATGAATACAGTATCATTACTAGAAGGATGTGCAAATCTCAAGGGCCCCAGGTACTATAAGCATCACTTGGGAGGTTGAATATTATATGTCTATTTCTCCCTGAGCCTGAAAGCTTCTCAGTAGTTGCAGTGAATACAGTCGTCTATTCTTTTTTTATGGACATGAAATATATAATTGATAATTAGAGTTCTTTGGAAATTTCCCAGATGTCTTCAGGGTCAGCAGAGAATGGAATGCGCCCTTCACAATTCGCCTCTGTCTCGCAGGAACCACAATGTTTAGTGTGATATTTTAAGTATAGAAGTTTATGTAATAGAGATTGGCATTTACAACTGTTTGAAAGAGCTTTAAAATATAGTTTACTTTAAAGTCAATCTCCACCCAAGATGAAAAGGCCAGTGTGTGAAGATCAATGCCTATACTCGCGTTAAAAATATTATTCTCTCCCTCTTTCCCCTCTTCCGATGGATCATTTTTCAAGGTATTTGGAGAAATGTGAAGTTATGATTTACTTATTAATATACTCTTGTTGATGTAGTCTATCACTATTCTAAGATATCAGCAGGAACACAGCCATAAGGGGTGCAGATGTAGTCGTCCCTCTTGGTCTCCAGTTTCTGAGGGGCCCCAATGAACTCAAATGCCAAATAACTGTCGTCACTACCTCTTGGATTATTGGTGACAGCTGACCAGTTAGGCCAGGGACTACGATGCAAGGTCTGATATGGAGGTCAGGGCTGGTAGCACAGGTTACGTGCTCAAGAACAGAGTTAGGGTCCATTCACACAGAGTAACGTGCCGCGTGATGTGGCACGTATACGGTGTGTGAGACTTTGCGCGCCATAAAAGCTCCCATTGATTTCAATGGGAGTTAAGATCGTATATGCCGCGTTATTTTGCGGCCATGATTTTTTAAATCAATGGGAGCTTTTACGGTGTGCAAAGTCTCACACGCCGTATACATGTCACATCACGTGGCACGTTACTCCATGTGAATGGACCCTTAGAGGGATTCTATCATTAGAATCCCCTTTTTTTTTTTTTTTTTTACAAAGACCATGTCGGAATAACCTTTAGAAAGGCTATTCTTCTCCTACCTTTGTTATTCTGATCCGCACCGCCATTCCTGAGAAATTTCTTATTTCTTCCTTATGCAAATGAGCCTTCAGAAAGGACAGAGGGTGTTCCTCCTGCGCTGAGAAAGCACAAGGGGCGTCCCCTGTGCTCTATGAAGACTCTCCAGTGATGCCTCTTTCTTGTTCTCCCAATGCTTCTTTGCCACGTCACTGGTTGCGTCATCAGCCGGTTAGCCGACAGCACATGTCTGTTCAGCTATTTTCCTGTTGCCTCTTACATGAGCATCCATATGATGATGCGGTGGAGAGGTGTTGAAGGAACAAGACTGAGGCGTCCCTGGAGAGTCTTCGGTGAGAGCAGGGAGAAATAAGAAATTTCTCAGGAATGGCGGTGCGGATCAGAATAGCAAAGGTCGGAGAAGAATAGCCTTTGTAAAGGCTATTCTGACATGATATTTGTAGAAAAAAGGGATTCGAATGATAGAATTCCTTTAAAGGGGTTGTCCCATCACAAAGATCCTATCTATACTGATTGTTAATGTGGATGTAAGACTTTTCCTAAATACAATGCTTCAGCAAAACTGCTTTGTTTGTCCACTATCTTACTTTATTCAATTCATTGTTGACACAGCCCTTGACTTATCTGCTCAAAAGTCAAGTGATGTAGCTGTCTGCTGTCAGGGGGGAGGGAGGAGGGGCTAAGTACAGGGGAGCGAGCCTGTGTTTCTAGCTATTCCTGTGTCTGCACCACGTGACCTAGCTTCCTGCTCTCAGATAGGGGAGAGGAGCTGCTTTCATTTCTGAACTCGTCTTCTGTTCTCCCAGTTATCAGGCTAGCTAATTCAATTGTGTTCAATATAGCAGAGACAGGCAGTCTCTGTATGTAACACAGAATGGAGTTGCTCCTGCCTGTACTTCATAGTCCAATATTGTGCATATAGTGTTATTTGAGGACCTTTGATGACATCACAGGCCCTTCAACCGCCCCATAGGATCATACTATGTGGTGGGCGGAGCTACACGCTAATTTGGGGGTGGAGATAAACGGCAGGTTGCATGTGAAACCGTGCCCACCAAATGACGCAAGAAACCAGGAAGAAAGAAGATTTTACAGCAGTGAAGACTGGTGAGTATGCGACGTGGGAATACCCCTTTAAGTCAGCAACAGGGAATCAGAAAATAGTGACAAAGTCAGGGAACAAGTGAAGGTCAAACACAGTAAATCAAGTAGTTTGCAGAAATACCTTTGAGGGATTTGAGTAAGCTAGAAACCTCATTGCTCAGGTACGGTGTGGTAGATGAAGCAGACATTAGACAGAATACAGAATGACAGATAGGTTTTGGCTGGTTTACTGGCATCTATGCTGGTCTGTATTGTGGTCAGACCCAGGAGCAGTATTAGGCGTATACATACACAGCATATTAGACAAGCAGGGAACAGATAATGTGTGGTGAAGGTAACTCTGTGGGAGAAATACCATGCTAGTGAGCGCTGGCATTACAAATATTGTCAGTGACACAATAATGGGAGATAGTGGATTTTGCCTTAAAGCCAATGCACTTCAAGTTTCCTAATTGGGGCAATAACTTAAGGGTAAGACATAATTTCTGTAAAAAATAGAACGACTGTTGTTACTATAAAAAGAAACACATTTTATTATATTTTAAGGTGTAGGATATGATGAACACCCCATCAAAATTTAGAGATACTTTTACATTTTGCTTATGTCATCACTAGAGATGAGTAAATCGAAGCTGCTGAAGTGGAATTTGATTTGAATTTCAGGAAATATTCAATTCAATTCGTATCGAATCCAGATTTCCTCACACTTTGGGGTAATGAATCACAACTTTGATCGGGGGTTTTAACTCCTTGGATGCCGCGGTCAAACATGACATGGTGAGATCGGGGCTGCTGACAGGGGCGGCGTAAGCACCCGGCATGTTCAGGCAATTGCTGCGGCCCCAAGCTTCTGATAGGGCCCACTAGGCAATGGCGTAGGGTATGGGAGGAAAGGAGGAATTATACTGTAAGGGTGCAGTAAATTGAGCATATAGGATCAGGAGCCCAGTCAAAAGCTTGCTATGTAGCTTGGTTTTTCCTTGTTATGCCTCTGCTAATGGTATCTACTTCTAAAAAATAAAAAAAAAATAAAAACAGCCATACTACATTTTGCAATTTACCTGTGTATATGTTTTGTACATGTATCTGGGATATGAGCATGCGTGTAACATGTTAAAGGGGGTTTCCCATCTCAGTGTTTCAGCTGTGGTTTCTTCTTCTCATTTTCTGTATTTCTCCCTCCCCTCTGCTCCCCTTGCTGAACGGGACTCTGAGGTATCACAATACTTAAGCCCGGTTCACATATGCATCCAGTATTCCTGCTTGGGGATCCCCCTACCACATGGACCCCATAATGGTCTATAGGGTCACAGTGGTTTCCTAACTAACCACTTTTTAATGCATATCGGTTTCCATTCGTGGGTCCCCAAGCGGACTCCCCAAACAGAATACCCAATGCAGATGTGAGCCAGGCCTTATGAAGATCAGATATTAAGCAGATGCTTGTACAGAATGGACTAGTTGTTATCTGTGTGTTTACATAGAGAGATAACAGACTCGGCTCTATCAGCAAACTGCAATTAGCTGAACTGATTGTCCTGCAGATAACAGTGAGAGCAGTGAGTGTTGTCACTTGTCCTATCACACAGGTCTGGTGCTATGGAGACACCATGTAAACAATGGGAGGAATAAGTTCTCATAGCAGGAAAACAAAGCAGCATTTATAAAGCAATATATTTAGGTAAAGTCTTGAATTTACATAAGCTACCAGTATACATAGGATCCTTGTGATGGGACAACCCCTTTAATATCGGTAATGTACTGTAAGCCAGTACTTTTATCTATAACACTATAAGCTTGCATTGATTTAGCTGTCGTGGACACTATCTGTGTAGGCTTGCTCAGAGCAGGATGTATATATCACATAGGTTACTTATGACATACACTTTCTAGCACTGGAGGCGTATGTATATACATTCATCTGTAAATATTGTGGTGAGAGGTGAAGCTGAAATTACCCTATTGATGTACGGCGCTTCCGTTTCAGCTTTTTATTTCTTATTATCTAATTCTTCATCTCCTTGTCTTGCTTTCAGTTTTCTTCATTTTTAAGATATTCACTTTCTATTTTCTTTGCAACCACATTTGACATTAGGCAGTAACATTACTCCCCATACATAGTCTTACAATAGGTCTGAGTTGCAACTGCTAAAGGGGTCCCTTAAAGGGGTTGTCTTCTCTGGACGATCCCTTTTTTTGGTAGATAGAACACCCTGATAATAATGTACAATTTCCTTACAGGAGAAATGAAACATTACATAGTTCTCATTGAAATCAATGGCCATGTAATACATTGTGGTTTTTCTGCAGCAACTAACAGCTGCCGTCTGCATGTATACTCTGTAATATACTACCTGGAAGTCTGCAAGCTGGAAATCATATTAAAGTAGAATGTAGGCATTATGGGAAGGATTAGGGGTTAAAACAAAGGATTGCCTCTTCTTTAGCTTAGCTGGTAACAATCCCTAGCACAGAGGATCTATTATCTAGCTGCGTATAGTAGTGCTGGGTCTTGTGTTATGTAACATATTTATCAATCATATAGAGGATGGGATTAATAGCGCTGTCTCTATTTCTGCAGATGACTCTAAGCTATGCAGTGCAGTGCAATCTATGGAGGATCCACTTCTTTTGCTTTCTTTAGTCACATGCCTTTTATTATGTATTTTAGCTGATTTTATTTCCCTTTTGCAGATTTTATTAAGCTCTTTGTAATTCTTAGAGGCTACAGCTGACCCTTTTATTTCTATTTTTTTTACATGTCCCTTTTTTTTTTTTTCTTTTTTGCTGTTTATTTTATAGGGGACGGCTTCCTGACGGTTAGTTTTAAAACCCATTCATCCTATCATTGGATACCCTTTTTTTCTGACTAACACGTAGGAATAGTCTTAAGAAAGGCTATTCTTCTCCTACCTTTAGATGTCTTCTCCACGCTGCCGTTCAGTAGAAATCCCGGTTTTATTTGGTATGCAAATGAGTTCTCTCGCATCACTGGGAGTTGTGTGTTGTCAGAAATGATCAAATCCAGCAGAGCATGCCCTCTATAGTCAGATCTTCTACAAATTGGACCATATTGTCTTGCAATAAGTTCATGAATTTCCTCCTCTTTTGCAGATGATACAGAACCATGACCTTGAGTCAATATCCAGGAAGTTAAAACCTCTTTTCAAGACCACCCTACCCGCATGTTCCCCCACTCAATTTGCTTATGCAAGTGATCCTCTAACTAGCAAGGGTTCAACAACTTCACAGTGTTCAACCACATTTGACTCTTTCACACTCACCTTTCATATCCATGGTCAAATGCTGGATAGTCTGTGGTCATGGGATGGATAGTCCATGGTCATGGGATGGATAGTCCATGGTTATGTGATGGATAGTCCATGGTCATGTGATGGATAGTCTGTGGTCATGTGATGGATAGTCCATGGTCATGCGAGGGACACACAGGTGCACAGCTTGTTACCAGACAGATGTCTGATTACTGTGTTGTGACTATAACAAGCTGTGCACCTGTGTGTCCATCACATGACCATGGACTGTTCATCACATGACCATGTACTGTTCATCACATGACCGTGAATTGTCATCACATGACCATTGACCAATTTTTAGCCACTGGATAAACAATGAATGACAGCAAGCAGAGAGCTATTAGACCATGAGGAATTGATACACAAAGTATATTGGAATATTGCACAACTTTTCATTATACAAACAAAAACACTTTGTATTTTGTATTTGCTGAAACTGGACAACCCCTTTAAGAGTCTGGTGTTCGTTTACTATAAAAACATTGAGTAAAATCCCTATTTATGTGTCTGGCATAGATTATATGTTAATTTAATCAGAAAAACAAATTGTACGTGTGTAGAAATATCTCAGGGTTTGTTTCTGAAGACCGGTCTGATCACGTTTTACAAGGCCAATGTTAACTGTACACACTGTCAGTTCCAATGTGATTGATATCACTTGGAATTAGATTTGAGGTTTGTGGTTTTGGAGATTAACACAGAGTTTATTTATCTTATAAAGTAACACTGGGTCTTTGTAAATCCTTTTCTCAGCTTTGTTACATCTTTAAAATCACAATTAGAACATGGCAGATACTGAAATCATATTCTTACCCTCAAACACAATTTTACAAGTTTATTTACATATATAAGCTACATGGAAAGATAAGTATGAAATCCATAGAGTTATGACGTATTTTGAGAATATGCCATAACCTTAGGTGGGTACTACATATACTGTAGATATGATATACCAGCAAGTAATGCCAAATGTGTTTAGGAGTCCAAGCATACCAAACATGCAGATTAAATCACATGTGCCTGAAATGTGCAAGTGACTGCTACTATCTATCACTGGCCTCAATGGCAATGCCTGTAAATATGGCATAAGACTGCTAAAGTAAGTGACTGACTGCAACTGTCCCCTACATGTACAGCACTGTATCACTACAGTACAAGACAACAGCACTGGTGTAGTATTGGATTTATTAGCTGAACAATAGCCATTTATTTTATAAACCTTGGCGTTGTATTCTTCCATAGATGAGAACACCTATGCAAATGGCATTCTGTTAATGGTGACAGCAGAATCACCTCAGGATTAATGCTGGGAAGACCAAGGAGATGGTGGCGGACTTCAGTAAACGGAGAAGTGCTCCGACCCTGGTGGAGATCCAAGGGACTTGCATTAAGATAGTCCGGACCTATAAGTATCTGGGTGTGCTCCTCAATAATAAACTAGACTGGGCTGATCACCTGGATGTGCTGCACAGAAAGGGCCACAGCAGACTCTACCTACTCAGGAGGCTGAGGGTCTTCGGAGTCCAGGGGTCACTTCTTAGGGCCTTTTTCAACTCTGTGGTTGCTTCAGCCATCTTTTTCGGTGTGGCCTGCTGGGGGAGCAGTATATCAACCAGGGACAGAAATAGACTTGACAGGCTGATCAGAAGTGCCAGCTCTGTCCTGGGGAGCCCCAAGGACCAGTACAGGTGGCGGGTGACAGAAGGATACTGTCTATGGTGACCTCCATGCGGGAGAACAAATCCCACCCCATGTATGGGACCTTGATGGGACTTGGCAGCACTGTAAGTGACCGTCTGCTTCACCCCAAGTGTGAGAAGGCGCTATCGCAGGTCCTTCCTTCCAACCGCGATCAGGCTGTATAATCTACATCAGACCAAGCAAAGATCACTCAGCACAGAAAACTGAATGAATATGACTATGAAGTCTTCCTTCTTTCCTCTTTTGTTCCTTAGCTGCTATGGACTCCTAGTATATCTTCTCTTCTCAGCTTATGTGTGTCTACTTCCGTATTATACTACTGTGTATTATCCTGTATCTGTATTACTATGCTGCTGTAACATACTGATATTTCTACACGGTGGGACTATTAAAGGATTATCTTATCTTAGCTCTTATCTTATGAATCTGATGCAACAATAACAGACAGTAAGTCCTGGGCAATCAGAATTCCCAAACACAGAGGCAAAAACAGTCCTGAGTGTACAACGCTCTCCTGACGAGAGTGGATCCAGGCCCCGGAGGTCTTCGCCAGAGCTCTTGATGGTGGAGTTGGAATTGGTAAATTCTGGGACCCAAAACCACAACTGCCCAGAGAGCGCCACACACTCAGCGAACCCCAAGCAATAAAGCACCCAGAAAACCAAGAAACGCTAACCTCAGTGGATGAATAAATGGAAGAGCTTGTCAGCACAGAGAGCGATGATCTGAGGTTTGTCAGGAGGTAGCAGAAGCACCATAGGGAAGTCGTACAGGCCAAGTCAATACAGGCTCCAGGGATAACCAAAAATAAAGACAGTCAAACCGAGTCGGTATACATGGTAACAGGAGGGAAAAGCAGATGCGTAGTCAGGTGCCCCAGGTCATGTACAAGAGGTTACGGAGTTGCCAAGCAGAGGTCAAGCAGGAGTAGTCAGGAAACAAGGCAAGGTTATCCACAAGAGGTCAGAGGTAGCCAAATCAGGAGGTCAAGGAGAGGTAGTCTGGAAGGCAAGTCAAGGTCATACACAGGAACAACAGAAAGACACACAGGAGGTTCAGGGTCAGGATAAGAACAAAAGCCCAGGGGAGCTGTCACCAGGCAATCTGAATACCCAGCAGCAGATGGGAGCCAGAATGAGGACTAAATAGCCTTTGGCCTGCCACTGACCTCCTGACCCCGGAAGTGCTGGTTCCAGTGCTAGAAAGAGATCGAAACCCTAGCCAGAAGGCTAATGTGGAGGTTCCGTCCCTCTTCCACAAGGGAGTGGAAGTGCCACTCTGGCGCTGAAGACGGAGCGGGCCGGCAGCCTCCGCGCGGTACAGCCTAACACATGCAATTGAGAAAGCTGCAATTTCATCATAAATACAGTGCCCATTGAGAGATAGCCAGTATCAGTATGAATTGGTGCCAATTTTCAGTGAGAGTGATTGGTGAACACCATCTACTGTAGATCCTTGGGGTAGTGGAAGATCTAAGGCATGTATACTCCTCTGTACACTTCTTATAATCCATTCATACTAATATTCCTGTGCTCACAAGGCCCGAAGAAACAAATAAATGGCCCACCTGTAGTACGCTAACTTGGAACCATATCCTTAGATGTCAATCCTTAGATGCTGCTGCCTCCCAGGGCCAAGCACCAGAATTGATCACCAATATAGTAAAATTAAGAGCCAAATACAGGGGACACGAGGACGGGGAGATGCTAAACAGGCTTAGACAATTAAGGAGGGTCTGGATCATACGACTGGTCCTGTTTAGCAGTGCCCTGCGGCTCCTGTTGGTTTTGGCTCTTCATTCAAGCTAGGAAAGTGACATTTCACGTTTAGGAAACACCAAATTATTATTTTTAACATGATGGTAAATATATAAAAAGTAATGATGACATACATGGGAAAATAAATGCAACTTAACAAACATTGCATCATAGCTGAACATTTCTTTGACAGATGTGAATTAGAAAAATCTCCCTGGAATGTTTTTCCTTATTTTCCGTATTGCTTTGGTTACTGGTCCTACACTACAACCTGTTTTTGCACTTCGTAGACCAAGGTGCCTGAAGTATGTCGTATCTCAGATATTGTGCTTGGATTCTATTGAAAATGAATTCCTTTTCTTGCTCTTTGCCAGATTGGCAAAAAATGATAATGCCACATCTCTTCCAGTTCAGAGTGTTCCTGCCAAGTTGAGAAAAAGAAACAGTAGGGGATGTGGAAAATACATATCTAATTTGGACTTGGCTTGACTACTGATCTTCCCAAGAGCGAATAGGTCACAGGAAAAAAAAATAAGGGCTGCATTAATTGCTTCTGTAATGTTATATGTCACAGAGAGGATACTAGTACTAATAACCATCTAATATTATTTACTTACCGAGTAGCACTAAATATAAAATAAACTGTTATTCATATGATAATTCCAGGCTGCTCAGGTGCCACCACTTCAGTGGACCCTTCTGGTCCTTCTTAAGTCTGTGTTTACATGAGTGATATTTGACTTACAGTCTACATTATTTAGCAGTAGAGTTGGGCGAACCCATTTGTACCAAGTTGGGTTTGACCTGAACATTCCAAATTGTTTTGGAATATTCACAATTTCAAATTATAGAATTTGGAATTCCAAATTATAATGGCCACTGTGTTATACTCTTGGGTCTCTTTCACTGCCATTTTTGGTCCTACACACAGCTTCTGGTGCTCTCCTATGATGTCATGCATCCAGGTTCACCACTGAGGCCTGTGCATGATGTCACAGGAGAGCGCCAGACATCAGTAAGGAGGCAGAGACAAAGTGCTGAATACTGCAAGTAAACCCAAAAGAGATAATGAATTTTTTTATACAATTAGGCTGAGTTCACATGGGGTATTTTGGTCAGGATTTTGAGGCGGAATGTGCCTCAAAATCGTGACCAAAAAACGTCTTCCATTGAAATCAATGCGAGCTGCTCAATTCTTTTTTCCGAGAGCGGTTTGTTCCGGCTCCCGGAAAAAAGAAGGGACATGCTCATTCTTCAGGCGGATTCCCCTTGTGACATCCACCTGAAGACACTCTCTCCTGACTAGGTCCATTCATTTGGGCCTAATCCGGAGTGCGCGACTGGATGATGGTGCACTACATGGCATCCAGTCGCGGCTACCCGTTTTTTGGACCAGAATCTGAGGCGGCCTCCGTGTCAAATTCTGGTCCAAAATACACCGTGTGAACCTGGCCTTATACTCTGGGGCCTTATACTCTGGGGTCTTGCCTTAGAGAGCAAAAAAATAGATAGATAGGTTTACAATAAGCCATTTTGCGGTGTGACTTTTATAGAACTTGTTCAACCCCAAATGAATCTTGTATCTCAGCTACCCAACCCTGAAACAAAATGAATCCTGAAAGGTTTGCCCATCTCTATTTAGAAGTGTATCCTCTATGCATATAAAAAGACAGAGATTAGATGGTATAACATGCTCACAATAAATGCAGAAGAACCTTTCTATAACTGTCTATATCACTTACAATCAGCCTCAGAGATCATTCAGGACATATACAGAGAAGCACTGACTTATACATATGTAGGGAACATGTTTTGGTTGTGTTAGAAAGCTTATATTCTGCTCAAGCATCAATCAAAGCCTGTCTTTTTTCGCTTTTCACCTGGACTTCCTGCTCACTCCTCCCATTCCCATCTCCATAGACTTCTATAGACATGAGTCATCTCAGGCACAGGAAATGCAGTCAAGTTAGAGAGGAACAGAACAGTCATTTTCAGACTGAAAGTCAGTTTAGCAGAGGGAATGGGAACAAGGAAACAGCCTGATATATGATAACAAAGTTTTGTACAGACGTCTGTGCTTTTCGCTTATGTAAAATTTGTAGATAGGACAGCGCCCGTTTAATTATTGAAATTATTACTTAACCTGTTTTCTCAATACCCAACAGTATTTCAGCACAGACTCTTGGAAGGAAAGGGACATGTGAGCAAAACAGTTTTGTTTTGTTTAGAAAAGGTTAAGTCGGTAATGTTAATAATTTACTGTGACACAAACGCCAAACTACATATTTATACAACCGTAACATTATAAAATGCCTACTCAATGTTTTCTCTAGGTCATTTTACTTGTTAGCATGAGATAAAATTGTAAATCAATACATGCAATGGCTTTAATTGTGGCCGGCAGGTGTAGGAGTTGTAAATCAATTTTTGTAATATTTTGTAGATGCTTGAAAAACACAGAAAATTGGAAAATCAATGTAAATCCTGTATTTACATAAATAGGAAGGCTACTTGTGCCAAGACACATTCAGGACAAGGCCAAGAGTAAAATTGCCTTGCTGTCTAGAGGAGATATGCCCAGACATACAATGACTTGCACAAGTATTCTTACCACCTGAAACTTTTTCACATTTTGTCCCCTTACAACCACAAACTTGAGTGTACTTTATTGAGATTTTAAGTGATGGCCAACACAAAGTAGCAGATAATTGTGAAGTGGAAGGAAAACGATCCAAGGTTTTCAATAGTTTAATCAGATAAAAATCTGAAAAGTGTGATGTGCAAAGATCTTCAGCCCCCGTATATTTATACTTTGTAGAGCCACCTTTACCTGCAATTACAGCTGCACGTCTTTTGTGGTCTGTCTCTACCAGCTTTGCACATCTAGAGACTGAGATTTTTGCCCATTCTTCTTTGCCAAATAGCCCCATCCTAACCAGATCAGATGAAGAGTGTCTGTGAACAGCACTTTTCATATCTTGCCACAGATGCTCAATGGGATTTAGGTCTGGACTTTGGCTGGGCCATTCTAACACATGAATATTCTTTGTTCTAAACCATTCCACTGTAGCCCTGTCTGTATGTTATGGTCATTGTCTTGTTTTGAATCTCCTTCCCAGTTTCAAGTCTTTTGCAGCCTCCAACAGGTTTTGTTCCAGCATTGCTCTGTATTTATCTCCATCCATCTTCCCATCAACTTTGACCAGCTTCCCTGTCCCTGCTTAAGAAAAGCCTAGCCTCCCCCCTCCCTTGCAAGAGTGACCAAAGATCTCTTTGCTGCTTGTCTGACCAGTGTTCTCCTTTCTCAATCTGTTAGTTTAGGTGGACAGCCATGTCTTGGCAGGTTTGCAGTTGTAGAATACTATTTCCATTTTTGGATGATGGAATGAACAGTGCTCCTTGGGATCCTCAAACTTTGGGAAATGTTTTTATAACCTAACCCTACTTTAAACTTTTCCACAACTTTATCCCTGACCTGTCTGGTGAGTTCCTTGGTCCTCATGATGCTGTTTGTTCACTAGGGTTCTAAGAAACCACTGAGGCCTTCACAGAACAGGTGTATTTATCCTTAGATTAAATTACACACAGCTGGACTATTAACTAATTAAGTTACTTCTGCAGGTAATTCTGTGCACTGGATTTTATTTATCAGAGTGCAGGGGGGATGAATACTTTTGCACATCACACTTTTCAGATTTTTATTACAATTTTGAAAACCTTGTATCATTTTCCTTTTACTTCACAATTATCAGCTACTTTGTGTTGGCCTATCACTTAAAATCTCAATAAAATACATTTAAGGTTGCCGTTGTAAGGTGGCAAAATGTGAGTAGGAATACTTTGCAAGCCACTGTATGTAAAGGATATGATAGCAGGGACAGCTGACTGACATTGGATACTCTAGGGAGTACTTCAAGAGAAATTCCACAAGAGGAAGTATACAATTAAGGGTCAACAGTGTTAAGCATTTGGCTGACAGCTATTGAAGGAATATGGATTCCTTTAGATTGCTCTTTACTTTACTTGGAGCAGTTTTGTACAATTTATAAGGAGTTGGTGCAACAAATTCAAGAAGTTTAAAAGCAAAGAAACTGGGCAAAAGTGAATAGTATTAGCTAGTGCAAATTAAACAATAGGCAAAAATGTACATTTTAGATATTGATACCATATTTAAAGTCTATAAATCTTTTGCAGTATCGGTGTGAAGGATCTCGCCCGGCCAAAGCCACTTTGACCCAGCCTCTGGCCTACCTGGCCTTGCCACGGGCAAAACTGCGATCACCTTCTTACCTTTACCGTCCGCTCTTACTCTGAGAGAGGGACCGGGTCTTATAGGATAATATGAGATGAGCCTTCTAATGTTTTATATTTATTAACCCAAGAGGGTCGATACTAGACAACCAACATACATAGAGATATGTGCTAGCGGATACAAGCTTATATGGTTACAGAAAGGTATGTTACAGTGCAGTAAGATATAAAGAATAAAAGAAAGCAGAAATATAATACCCAGTTGGGTCTCTGGAGTTCACCTCATGAAATCCAGGGCACAGTCCTTTAGAGTCCATAAGTAGTTAGAATCCATAAGTAATCCTTAGGTGGTAAGGGTTTGACTCCCCATTAGCAAAAGAGTCCAGGGTGTATGGTATCTCCATAGGCAATAGACACCTTAGTCCAAGGGATTAGCTTCCACAGCATCACAGCAGTTTGTGACACATCCCAGCAGTCCAGTAAGAACAACAAGAACCTCGGGTCTTGTCATGTGTGACAATATATCTCCACTCAGCCCCCTCCCATGATGAGATCAGCAAGGTGGGCAGCTCTCCCCCTCACCTTGTACCAGTATGACTATATACAGTCATAACTCTTTGAAAGTCTCCTATGTAGTCAGCTTGTCTGCTAAAAGGTGATAGCAAGGCTCTCAGTCCACTGATCCCAGACACCCCCTGCTAAGAGTAACGAAGTTAGCACAATCATGACAATGCTGGGCCCAGGTTGAGACAAAGGGATGAGCCAAGCTACCTCCAGGGTGGAATTAGGCTTGGATAATTGGAAACTATCTCTGGCATCTTGCTAATCAGGTCGAGTAAATTAACAGGGCAAAAGGAAAATATATCTGAGAAGGCAGTGAAACCCCCCCCCCCATAACTCTGGGCCATTCATCACAATCGGGTTACCAACTTCTTCTCATAGTGTTCCCAACTATTGCTACTCATCACCTTTTGGTGCATCTACATTCTATGGTCTTCAGAGGGGGCGTTTTTAATGTTTGGACATTAGCTGACCTCAGTGGACATGGATGGTATTCATCAGTGTTTTTTTCCCTACACTTCACTATTTTTCAAGGCCTAAAGGGTTGGACTTCCAAAATGATAGGGTTAATATTTTTTTGCATGGTCATGATGTATATTATTAAGAATGTTCATTGTAAAAGTTTGGGTAATTAACTGAGCACAACAGAGAGAACAGAGACTAAGGTCTGTTATGTGGTCAGATATAGACAAGGCAGGGTGAGCACCGCACATCCTAGGGGTCAGATCTCCACCAAAAAATGGATGGTTGATCTTAATGATAGGCTATCACTATTTTTGTTCCCAAAAACCCTTTTAATAAGCGCCACATAAATCAGTTGTCTTCCTTCCTAGTACGGATGATAAATATGTAAAAGGAACTGACCCAGTCACTATGTCAGAACAGTCACAGTGTTACAGGATTAAAGATGAAAAAACTAAACAATAAAGGATTTATGTATTTTCTCAGAAACTTATTTGCATCAGAGTACCATGTGATGAACACAGTAGAACAATCTAGCGGCTAGTAATTCTAAGGTTTATCATTGTGAAATCAGTCAGGCGTATGACTGTATACTTGTAAGATGTGCGGTACGTGCTCCACTCCAGTTCTATTTTAATTCCCTACTTGTACAAACTGGCAAAACACAATTTCTCAGATTTTACTTGAGAAAAGAAGATAAAAGAAGATAAGTCATTTGGAAAGGAAATAGAAAAAGTGAGTTTCTTCTGCTATCTTACTGTCTGTAAATGTTACAAATAAATTACTATCCAGTTTGTCTTCTTCTTAAATCATTGACTTTAATGCGTATTTGTTATGATCTGGGGATCTCTGACCGTGGACTAGCCCCTGACTGATAACTTCTCAGTCCAGTGTTAAAGAAAAACACAAGAAGAAAAACAAAAAAACTTCATGTAATAAGCATTTTGGAGTTACTCGTGTGTAATACTCCTAATCCCTGCCTTGCACACTAGAAGTAGCCATGGGCTCAACTATCCAACTTGAGAAGGTGCGAACACAGACGGAGAAATAACTCACCTACAAGTGAAACAGAAAACCTCATACATTTGGAAAGGAGACAGATACAGAAAAAGCCCCCCACAGGTGTCCGACTGGACTGACGGTATATATGAGGGAACACAACTGATAGAGCAGAAAATAAACGTGAAAAACAACAATACTGACACTATGCAAAAGGATAGGCTAAACAGAACTTAGTATCACACACAAAAAAACCTACAAGCAGTAAAAGGACTAGGGTTCACCCAGTGCCGCACCTCCCATGAGGCGACCTGAAGCGACCGCTTCAGGCGGCACTATGCCAGGGCCACGGGGAGGGCGGCATTTTTGCTGACCTAAGCCAGTCCAGGACAAGCAGTCCTAGACTGGCTTAGGGTCACCGTCACTGAGCGGTGGATTGGGGAAGTCGCTGGAGCGACGGCTTTCTGAATTCTGCTTCAGGCGGCAGAAAGCCATGGTTCACCCCTGGGTTCACTGCAACCAAACAACTATGCTTGGAGCTTAGAGCTCAATACTTATCAAAAATCAAGATAGTATGAATAGGAAGCAAGACAAGCTGGATGGCCAGGACTCAGATACAGATGAAAGCAGCAATTTCTGGCAGACAGAACACTTCAGGAACTACTTTTCGGCAGCAAATGTTTTTTTTAAATTTTTTCAATTCATGTACCCAGCATTGTCCCCATAGGTAAAGTAGCTTAAATGAAGTATTACACAGTTGAAATTAAAGAGGTTTTCCAGAGTAAATAAAGGAAGGTCATTAAAATTTCATCTGTGAGGATGCAACACCCATTATGTCAATTAACCTCTGTTCTCAACAACTGATTCCCAGAGAATGGAACAGGAAACAGGCAACGCTGTTCTCTGTATAGTGGTAGAACTGAGTCACTGCAGCTTAGGTTCCATTCAGGTAAAGGTGAGTGTATTGTGCCTGATGTGCTATTTAGGCTCCGTACTGTCAGGAGGGCAGAGTCAGGAGGGGGGAATGATTCAGAATTCCAATCAGAGGCCACCAGTGTCAGAGCCCAGAGTTACGCCTCTTGTCTGCTCCTTCCTGACTCCATCCTCCTGACAGTACAGAGACTAAACAGAATATTAGGCACCAAAACTAACAGCAGTTAAAGAATTCCAACTGATCTAGAATCAGTGGATAAGTCAACACTATCAGATTACACCCAACACACCATCAATTGTCTGTGCTCACTAGCGATATACAGAGATGGAGCAGGAAGCAGACAGCTGCATTCTCTGTAGTGTAGTGGTCAGACCAGGTACTGCAGATCAACTCACCTTTACTTGAATGAGACCTAAGCTGCAGTGACTCAGTTCCACCACTATACAGAGTTGTCTCCAAATACAGAGTTACAGAGTTGTCAACTACCCCATGTGACCACTAAGACTAATGTTTGACTTCATGGTGCAGCTGGAGATGTCATTGCTGCAGTGTCCTAAACAAAGACTGGTGGAAAGCACATGAGCCATAGTACTATAATAATAGGGGATTGGACAGGTGCTGCTGGGAACTTCCTGTGCTGGCTGGAAGCTCATTAGCATATGAATAAAAACAGACTTATCCAGAAACCACTGAGGCAATCTACATACTAAAGGTAGGTGTGGAATAGCCTTTCTAAAGGCTATGCAAGAATATGATTAGTTAAAAATCACTATTCCCAATGATAGAGCCAACCAATAGGTTGCAATACATTGTAACAAAGATGCCATGTCCCCTATGTAAAGTAGGTCTGGTACAGCAAAGTCTGAGACGAGGACCGCAGGGACTGGGATCAAGTCAGGACAGGGGCCTGGTGAATCCAGCAGCAAGTAGCAAGAGTGAGAGCAGTGACAAGTAACACACACTGGGGCTCAAGTCTAAAGCAAGCGACAAGAGTGAGGGACAGTCTTAACAGGTACAGAGGGATCCATGAGCCGGATGTACAAAAGAGGGACTGTGAGTTGAGATTATTTGTCGCAAGGAGCTAATGTATATCTTGTACAATTGTTGTTAGGGACTAGGGAGTGTATGGCCACTAGTTGCAATAATCACAACATGGAGTTCATGAGTGAGCTGTAGCCACTAAGTTGTGTAATCGGAACCTCCTGTGATGTAATGTTTTCAGTAATGTTGAGACCAATGTGCCCTTTGCTGACATGTATCAGGTTATAAGACCTATGTTAATGCAATTTTATGGACCCTTCATAATATTGTTACGTTGTGTGCTGGGAAAACTACAACCACAACTACAACTTCTACCCCACTGTGCCAGTCGGTTATTGTTAGTATTATATCTACCTGTATATTTTGTGTATTGTATGTAAACCCCAAATGTAAAGCACCATGGAATTAATGGTGCTATATAAATAAATAATAATAATAATAATAACCACTATTGCCTACACTGTATTTGTGTAGAGATATTCATATGTTTGAGTATTAGTAGACAGTGGTCTCCAACCATCATCTCTACAGCTGCTGCAGAACCACAACTCCAAGCTGTCAGAGCCCGATGGGAGCTGCAGTTATTCAACCCATGGAGAGTCACAGGCTGGAGATCACTGCTATGGACTAACAGCAAACATTAACATTTTTTACTTAAGAAATGTTAGAAAAACACCCCAGCAAAGATCACAACTTTGTGAGAATTCAGTCTAAGCATGTCAGAGCTCTATCCCTGTGTAGATGATGAACCTGGATCATATGGACACAACAAAGACATGTTCACAGGTTGTACATGTATACAAAAATGCTCGAATTCACTGAAGCAAGCAGACATCTTGGATATGGTGGACAGCTTAGGCTAGGTTCACACTCACGCCATGCTATCCATCTTGCATATCTGCTGTGAGACCCAGGTGAAGGTAAGATCACCCCCTAAAACAGTGGGTACCCATGGACTATATATATATATATATATATATATATATATATATATAATGTCAATTAGACAGGCTCAAAAACTTTTCCTTTAAGGCCTCAATCACATCTGTGTCGGTAATCCGTTCAGACAGTCCACATGAGGCCCTCTGAATGGAATACCGAATGCATTAGCAAGCGGTGTGCAATGAAAGCACATGGACCCCATAGACTATAATGGGGTCCGTGTACTTTCCGCACGGTCTCCGCATTGAACATGCGGACAGAAAAGTAGTTCATGATCTACTTTCCTGTCTGCATAACTCGTGTGGAGATCTACGGCAAGCACATGGACCCCATTATAGTCTATGGGGTCCATGTGCTTTTATTGCACACCGCTTGCCAATGCGTTCAATGGTCCATCTGGGGGGTCCCCATGCAGACTCCCCGAATGAATTACCAATGCAGATGTGAACGAGGCCTAACAATAGTTAATTTTTGTTACCTTTCACTGGGAAAAACTTATTTTTTAAAACATCCCTTTTTCAGGAAAGGCATGCATTCTGTACCGGGCATTGCTTTGCTTACATATCCCTTTAACAAAGGTTAGTAAAACAGTTTAAATCTTGCTGACTTGTTGTAGTGTTTGAAATGCAGCTCTTGAGTTTTCAGTAAGTCTGCCAAACTGGAATTCCTTCATCAGATCTTTGCTCGGTATCCTGTTCTGTGATCAGTCCTGATCTAGGCACCCAGGTGTCAGGTTTTATTTAACAGAGCACTTGCAGAGATCCTGAAGCCAAAACTGTAGAATTATAAGGATTTAAAGGGTTTTACTTAAAAGAAATAGGGTTGGAAGTGTTCTTGATGCTGAAAATAAAGGAACACAAAGTAGAACTTGTTCCAAACTACTGTCCAAAATATCAAATGTTGGCTGATAATAATGGAGTTAGGGCAAGCATGGTGAGATTAAAACCTACACACGAATGCTGCATCAAGTAGGGAGGCATGATTAAGAAGCTGGTGTGGTATCTACCAAGGGCACAACTAACAAAGACTTGGCACCATAGCAAACTTTTGACTTGGTCCTTTCCATAGTATAACGCCCCCTTTCCTGGCCCCCACACAGTATAACGTCTCATAGTAACCCCTCCAAACAATATAATGTCCCATACTGCCCCCTCCATATAGTTTAATGTCCCATACCGCCTCCTCCACATAGTTTAATGTCCTATAGCAGCCCCTGCACACAGTATAATGTCCCATATATAGAGTATTATATTAGTATTATGATATATGTGTCCGATTGTGGCATCCAAGGTGTTTATTGCAAATTTTTGGGGCACACCCCAAGGAAATATTAATATACTCTGGGGTCTTTTCAGAGGTGACAAGCATAAAAGCCAGTGTTATATACCTCACCCGGACTCCTGCGTGACTCCCTGCTGTTTGCAGCCCTCTTCAATGTAGTCACAGACATGGGTTACACTGGAGTCATTATACGTCACAAGGCTGGCCTGACCCATGTGATGTCTGTGACATTACTACAGGATGGAGTCTTACTTACCTATCACCTCTCCTGCTCCCAGCTGCTTCCAATTCCCCTTCTGCCCTCCAGGGGGCCCCATACATTGCATATCATGATGCTGGGATGCAGAAGGCACAAGGGGAAGCAGAGGTGGCCGTGAACCTACAGTCCTATGAAAAAGTTTGGGCACCCCTATTAATCTTAATCATTTTTAGTTCTAAATATTTTGGTATTTGCAACAGCCATTTCAGTTTGATATATCTAATAACTGATGGACACAGTAATATTTCAGGATTGAAATGAGGTTTATTGTACTAACAGAAAATGTGCAATATGCATTAAACCAAAATTTGACCGGTGCAAAAGTATGGGCACCTCAACAGAAAAGTGACATTAATATTTAGTACATCCTCCTTTTGCAAAGATAACAGCCTCTAGTCGCTTCCTGTAGCTTTTAATCAGTTCCTGGATCCTGGATAAAGGTATTTTGGACAAACAATTCAAGTTCAGTTAAGTTAGATGGTCGCCGAGCATGGACAGCCCGCTTCAAATCATCTCACAGATGTTCAATGATATTCAGGTCTGGGGACTGGGATGGCCATTCCAGAACATTGTAATTGTTCCTCTGCATGAATGCCTGAGTTGATTTGGAGCAGTGTTTTGGATCATTGTCTTGCTGAAATATCCATCCCCGGCGTAACTTCAACTTCGTCACTGATTCTTGAACATTATTCTCAAGAATCTGCTGATACTGAGTGGAATCCATGCGACTCTCAACTTTAACAAGATTCCCGATGCCGGCATTGGCCACACAGCCCCAAAGCATGATGGAACCTCCACCAAATTTTACAGTGGGTAGCATGTGTTTTTCTTGGAATGCTGTTTCTTTTTGGACGCCATGCATAACGCCTTTTTTTATAACCAAACAACTCAATTTTTGTTTCCAAAATGAAGCTGCCTTGTCCAAATGTGCTTTTTCATACCTCAGGCAACTCTATTTGTGGCGTACGTGCAGAAACGGCTTCTTTCTCATGACTCTCCCATACAGCTTCTATTTGTGCAAAGTGCGCTGTATAGTTGACCGATGCACAGTGACACCATCTGCAGCAAGATGATGCTGCAGCTCTTTGGAGGTGGTCTGTGGATTGTCCTTGACTGTTCTCACCATTCTTCTTCTCTGCCTTTCTGATATTTTTCTTGGCCTGCCACTTCTGGGCTTAACAAGAACTGTCCCTGTGGTCTTCCATTTCCTTACTATGTTCCTCCATACTATGTTCCTCACTCTCTGAGACAACGTTTTGTATCCTTCCCCTGAACAACTATGTTGAACAATCTTTGTTTTCAGATCATTTGAGAGCGGGCTGTCCATGTTCGGCGACCATCAAACTTAACTGAACTTGAATTGTTTTGTAGAAAGAAATGGTCCAAAATACCTTCGTCCAGGATCCAGGAACTGATTAAAAGCTACAGGAAGCGACTAGAGGCTGTTATCTTTGCAAAAGGAGGATGTACTAAATATTAATGTCACTTTTCTGTTGAGGTGCCCATATTTTTGCACCGGTCAAATTTTGGTTTAATGCATATTGCGCATTTTCTGTTAGTACAATAAACCTCATTTCAATCCTGAAATATTACTGTGTCCATCAGTTATTAGATATATCAAACTGAAATGGCTGTTGCAAACACCAAAATATTTAGAACTAAAAATGATTAAGATTAATAGGGGTGCCCAAACTTTTTCATAGGACTGTATATATATATATATATATATATATATATATATATATATATATATATATGTATATAGGGGTTGGGAGAGTGGAGAAGTGGAGAGTCAAAGATGTCTGTGTTTCAAACTTTACTGAATCAAGTCACAGCTGGAAGGAGTGATCATAGCGGTCCAAAAGAAGAGGACGGGAAATAGGAGAACACGTCACCTGTGAGTATTACTGCATTGTATTTGTTGTACTGTTACCGCTAGCACCCCCAAACCCCCCCGCTGTCTGAGGCGGACAATCAACAGATGAACAACACACACACACACCCGGACTCAATACGTGAGGGGGTGTCTTTTGATTGTCCGCCTCAGGCAGCAGAAAGGCTAGGTTTACCACTGCCCTAGATTACTGCTCTTGCTGCTCAAATCCCTACCATCTCAATGTGCAGTGAGAGGTGACCCTCCCACTCATAGGATTTCACCATCCTTGAACAGCAAGAGCAGTGCTCCCAGGGCTGAAGGCCGCCCCCAGTGCTCCAACTGCCCAATCTGCATAAAAAAAAATCAAAGTTGTTTTTCTATAAGTATACAAAAGTGACATACATAACAAAGGTATAATGTTGATCACTGTAATGTGCTCTGTAACATGGTGGTGGCAGTTGAATATTTTTGGTGTAAAAATGGTAGACTCTAGAGATGAGCGAACACTAAAATGTTCGAGGTTCGAAATTCGATTCGAACAGCCGCTCACTGTTCGAGTGTTCGAATGGGTTTCGAACCCCATTATAGTCTATGGGGAACATATACTCGTTAAGGGGGAAACCCAAATTCGTGTCTGGAGGGTCACCAAGTCCACTATGACACCCCAGGAAATGATACCAACACCCTGGAATGACACTGGGACAGCAGGGGAAGCATGTCTGGGGGCATAAAAGTCACTTTATTTCATGGAAATCCCTGTCAGTTTGCAATTTTCGCAAGCTAACTTTTCCCCATAGAAATGCATTGGCCAGTGCTGATTGGCCAGAGTACGGAACTCGACCAATCAGCGCTGGCTCTGCTGGAGGAGGCGGAGTCTAAGATCGCTCCACACCAGTCTCCATTCAGGTCCGACCTTAGACTCCGCCTCCTCCGGCAGAGCCAGCGCTGATTGGCCGAAGGCTGGCCAATGCATTCCTATGCGAATGCAGAGACTTAGCAGTGCTGAGTCAGTTTTGCTCAACTACACATCTGATGCACACTCGGCACTGCTACATCAGATGTAGCAATCTGATGTAGCAGAGCCGAGGGTGCACTAGAACCCCTGTGCAAACTCAGTTCACGCTAATAGAATGCATTGGCCAGCGCTGATTGGCCAATGCATTCTATTAGCCCGATGAAGTAGAGCTGAATGTGTGTGCTAAGCACACACATTCAGCTCTACTTCATCGGGCTAATAGAATGCATTGGCCAGCGCTAATTGGTCAGAGTACGGAACTCGACCAATCAGCGCTGGCTCTGCTGGAGGAGGCGGAGTCTAAGATCGCTCCACACCAGTCTCCATTCAGGTCCGACCTTAGACTCCGCCTCCTCCAGCAGAGCCAGCGCTGATTGGCCGAATTCCGTACTCTGGCCAATCAGCACTGGCTAATGCATTGTATTGGCGTGATGAAGCAGTGCTGAATGTGTGTGCTTAGCACACACATTCAGCTCTACTTCATCGGGCTAATAGAATGCATTGGCCAATCAGCGCTGGCCAATGCATTCTATTAGCTTGATGAAGCAGAGTGTGCACAAGGGTTCAAGCGCACCCTCGGCTCTGATGTAGCAGAGCCGAGGGTGCACAAGGGTTCAAGCACACCCTCGGCTCTGATGTAGCAGAGCCGAGGCTGCACAAGGGTTCAAGTGCACCCTCGGCTCTGCTACATCAGAGCCGAGGGTGCGCTTGAACCCTTGTGCACACTCTGCTTCATCAATCTAATAGAATGCATTGGCCAGCGCTGATTGGCCAATGCATTCTATTAGCCCGATGAAGTAGAGCTGAATGTGTGTGCTAAGCACACACATTCAGCACTGCTTCATCACGCCAATACAATGCATTAGCCAGTGCTGATTGGCCAGAGTACGGAATTCGGCCAATCAGCGCTGGCTCTGCTGGAGGAGGCGGAGTCTAAGGTCGGACCTGAATGGAGACTGGTGTGGAGCGATCTTAGACTCCGCCTCCTCCAGCAGAGCCAGCGCTGATTGGTCGAGTTCCGTACTGTGGCCAATCAGCGCTGGCCAATGCATCCCTATGGGAAAAAGTTTATCTCACAAAAATCACAATTACACACCCGATAGAGCCCCAAAAAGTTATTTTTAATAACATTCCCCCCTAAATAAAGGTTATCCCTAGCTATCCCTGCCTGTACAGCTATCCCTGTCTCATAGTCACAAAGTTCACATTCTCATATGACCCGGATTTGAAATCCACTATTCGTCTAAAATGGAGGTCACCTGATTTCGGCAGCCAATGACTTTTTCCAATTTTTTTCAATGCCCCCGGTGTCGTAGTTCCTGTCCCACCTCCCCTGCACTGTTATTGGTGCAAAAAAGGCGCCAGGGAAGGTGGGAGGGGAATCGAATTTTGGCGCACTTTACCACGCGGTGTTCGATTCGATTCGAACATAGCGAACACCCTGATATCCGATCGAACATGTGTTCGATAGAACACTGTTCGCTCATCTCTAGTAGACTCCCTTCAAGGAATATTTAAGTTTTTATTTGCACATGAAGGTCCACATGTATCTTCATGTGCAAATAAGGGGTATGTGTCAACAGTAAATGGCTTATAGTTTAATTCAGGTTTAATACATATTTCGAAGAACTTTTTTTTTTCTTTTTTTTTTGGGGGGGGGGATTTTATTTCACTTGTCACTTTCATAATAGACTCACACTTCCCATCCTGTAATGATATCTTCTCAGCAGACATCTCATTTAGACATGAGCAAACTAATTGATAAAAATTGGATTCGACTCAAATTTTCCAAAAATTTAGTTTTTTTAACAAAACCGAATCTATTTGTGATTCGCCTCAGGCAAGCTAAAATGTCTGACGACACATGCATTGTACAGTAAAAATACAGAGGACACAGAGAAGAGGATGCTCTGTAACAATGTTGCCAATATTATTGATGCGCTGCAGTTGGGTAGAGTAACATAATTTCCTGCATGGTGCTGCTCGTAGCCAGAAAAAAATGTCTGCAGATTTCAGCCATTCTTATGTGGTTAAAAACACCCTGCTGGGTTTGCTGCAACAAAACAGTCTGTCCTTGCAAAGCGTTATCTGCCAAGATCCAACTCAATGGAAATCCACCTTGCCTACGCTGGAGTGCCTGTGTGAGCAGCAGAAGGCGATGAATGATTACTGGATGCAGCAAATCACAGGGAGAATGTGTTATTTTGGAGATCCACCAATGAAGACTCATGAGATAATTGTGTATTATTATTATTATTATTATTATTTATTTATATAGCACCATTAATTCCATGGTGCTTTACATTTGGGGGTTACATACAGTACACAGAATATACAGGTAGATATAACACTTACAGTGATCGGCTGGCACAGTGGGGTAGAGGGCCCTGCCCGCGAGGGCTTACAATCTATGAGGGAGGGGGGGTAGAGACAGAAGGAGAGGGGGGAGACTGTACAGATGGCAGTGCGGTGATAGTGTTATTGGAGGTTGTAGGCCTTCCTGAATAGGTGAGTCTTCAGGGCCTTCTTGAAGCCTGTGGTTGTGGGGCTCAGTCTTATGTGTCGTGGTAAGGAGTTCCAGAGTATGGGGGATGCACAGGAGAAGTCTTGGAGACGGTTGTGTGAGGAGTGGATGAGAGCAGAGCGGAGTAGGAGGGCGTTGGAGGATCTGAGGTTATGTGTGGGCAGGTAGCGGGAGATTAGTTCAGAGATATATGGAGGGGACAGGTGGTGGATGGCTTTGTATGTTAGCGTTAGTAGCTTGAACTCAATTCGCTGGGCTATGGGTAGCCAGTTGAGGGACTGGCAGAGGGGAGCAGCCGATGAAGATCGGGGGGTGAGGTGGATTAAGCGAGCAGCGCAGTTTAAGGTGGACTGGAGGGGGGCGAGGGTGTTAGCTGGGAGTCCATGGAGAAGGGTGTTGCAGTAGTCTAGGCGGGAGATTATGAGGGCCTGGACGAGCATCTTGGTAGTTTCCTGGGTGAGGAAGGGGCGAATTCGGTGGATGTTCTTGAGCTGGAGGCGGCAGGAGGTGTTGAGGGCTTGAATATGTGGCTTGAAGGATAGGTCGGAGTCCAGGGTTACCCCAAGGCATTGGGCCTGTGGGACAGGGGTAATTGTGGTTCCATTAACTTTGATAGATGGGTCAGGTGGAGGGGCCATACAGGATGGGCTGAAGATGATAAACTCTGTTTATTTTTCTGAAGCCCTTTTCAAAGGTCACCAAAGTGCAGCAGTGTTATCAGTCCTTTATTATATATCTTATTATTATCTATCTTATAGGAAAGATTTACACTCATGCAACAATGGATGAAAAAAGAAGAAAAGCTTCCACCTCTTGGTCACGGTTTTCGACTTAGGTTTAGAAAAATGATGAAGAACTGGGTCATTATGGTAAAGGACCTGGTACCCCACATCAAAAGATGTTGTGTCTTTGCATCTTTCAGTACCAAAACAATTTTGATTTCACATCTGCTCCCATGAAGGGATCATTGTTTATGGCTTTTTGTTTTGGAAACTCACTTCTTCTTCATCACTTTTCAAGTGGTTTTCAGCCACAAACTTGTCCCCCAAATAACAAGCCTGAAGCACTTACAAGCCACCAAATGGGCTAATTTGTATATAAAACTATTGCTTTTTTGCAATATAGCGCCATGTGTGTCTAGAAAACCACGGTCACGCACCATATGTGGAAAAGCTTCACCTAAACATAGATAATATACAGTCCTATGAAAAAGTTTGGGCACCCCTATTAATCTTAATCATTTTTAGTTCTAAATATTTTGGTGTTTGCAACAGCCATTTCAGTTTGATATATCTAATAACTGATGGACACAGTAATATTTCAGGATTGAAATGAGGTTTATTGTACTAACAGAAAATGCGCAATATGCATTAAACCAAAATTTGACCGGTGCAAAAATATGGGCACCTCAACAGAAAAGTGACATTAATATTTAGTACATCCTCCTTTTGCAAAGATAACAGCCTCTAGTTGCTTCCTGTAGCTTTTAATCAGTTCCTGGATCCTGGATGAAGGTATTTTGGACCATTTCTTTCTACAAAACAATTCAAGTTCAGTTAAGTTTGATAGTCGCCGAACATGGACAGCCCGCTCTCAAATGATCTGAAAACAAAGATTGTTCAACATAGTTGTTCAGGGGAAGGATACAAAACGTTGTCTCAGAGATTTAACCTGTCAGTTTCCACTGTGAGGAACATAGTAAGGAAATGGAAGACCACAGGGACAGTTCTTGTTAAGCCCAGAAGTGGCAGGCCAAGAAAAATATCAGAAAGGCAGAGAAGAAGAATGGTGAGAACAGTCAAGGACAATCCACAGACCACCTCCAAAGAGCTGCAGCATCATCTTGCTGCAGATGGTGTCACTGTGCATCGGTCAACTATACAGCGCACTTTGCACAAATAGAAGCTGTATGGGAGAGTCATGAGAAAGAAGCCGTTTCTGCACGTACGCCACAAATAGAGTTGCCTGAGGTATGAAAAAGCACATTTGGACAAGGCAGCTTCATTTTGGAAACAAAAATTGAGTTGTTTGGTTATAAAAAAAGGCGTTATGCATGACGTCCAAAAAGAAACAGCATTCCAAGAAAAACACATGCTACCCACTGTAAAATTTGGTGGAGGTTCCATCATGCTTTGGGGCTGTGTGGCCAATGCCGGCATCGGGAATCTTGTTAAAGTTGAGAGTCGCATGGATTCCACTCAGTATCAGCAGATTCTTGAGAATAATGTTCAAGAATCAGTGACGAAGTTGAAGTTACGCCGGGGATGGATATTTCAGCAAGACAATGATCCAAAACACTGCTCCAAATCAACTCAGGCATTCATGCAGAGGAACAATTACAATGTTCTGGAATGGCCATCCCAGTCCCCAGACCTGAATATCATTGAACATCTGTGGGATGATTTGAAGCGGGCTGTCCATGCTCGGCGACCATCTAACTTAACTGAACTTGAATTGTTTGTCCAAAATACCTTTATCCAGGATCCAGGAACTGATTAAAAGCTACAGGAAGCGACTAGAGGCTGTTATCTTTGCAAAAGGAGGATGTACTAAATATTAATGTCACTTTTCTGTTGAGGTGCCCATACTTTTGCACCGGTCAAATTTTGGTTTAATGCATATTGCACATTTTCTGTTAGTACAATAAACCTCATTTCAATCCTGAAATATTACTGTGTCCATCAGTTATTAGATATATCAAACTGAAATGGCTGTTGCAAATACCAAAATATTTAGAACTAAAAATGATTAAGATTAATAGGGGTGCCCAAACTTTTTCATAGGACTGTATGTATATCCCACAGCGTCCCCTGCAGCCTATATTTTGCCCCACAGTGGAACAATAGACTGTGGGGCATAATAGAGGTTACAGGGACCACAGTGGACTCTTCAAGCTCTATTATGCCCCACAGTTACCCACCCATGAGCTATTATTATACTCAGGGGTCTTTTCAGAATGTTGAGGGAACATAATAAATAGTGTTACTCACCTCTCCGGAATTCGATGTTAATCCTAGACGGCTTCTGGCCTATATGGTAATGCCGAGACATCACGTAGTCTGGGATATTACCATATAGGCCCAAAGCCTGTGCTAGCAGTAACAGACTAGCCTATTACTACTAGCACAGGCTTCGGGCCTATATGGTACTACTGGCATAGGCTTTGGGCCTATATGGTAATATTCCAGACCACATGACGTCTTGGCATTACCATATAGGCCCGAAGCCTCCTAGGAATAACATCGGATCCCGGACAGGTAAGTAACAGTGTCTATTATGTTCTCTCACCTCCCGTGGGGCGCCGATTAGTATACACTGGGGTCTGAACAGACCCCTGAGTATAATAATAGCGGTAGTGGGATCGCAGCCTGGGCTCGGACCTACTCACTGCTGGCCTCCGCAGCCTATAGCACAAGGGGAAGCGGGGGCGCAGTGAGCAGACCCGAGGAGGTTGGTAAATATGCCACTGCCTGCTGGAGATACTCCAGCAGGTAGCGCTCTATTATAAAACAAAAAAAAAGTTATTTTACTTACCGACATGAGTGCTGCTCCCGCTGCCGCCGCCGCATCCTCTTCTCCTGGTAGACGTCTGTGTATCAGCATAGGCGGCGTGATGACGCCGCCTACACTGATACGTAGACCTCTGAACCAGCGCAAGGAGAGCGGCAGCTCTCCAGCGCTGGTTCAGAGAAAACAAAGAAAAAAAAAATCGCCCAGGCTGCCGTCCCCGCCCACTCCGTCGCCCAAGGCAGCTGCCTCACCTTGCCTCATTAGAGGTGCGGCGCTGATCTAGGGAGCTGAAGGCCCGCCCCCAGTGCACCAACTGTCTAATTTTCATAAGAATTCAAAGTCATTTTTCTCCATATTTACTAAAGTGACATACATGACAGGGGTATGATGTTTATCACTGTAATGTGCTCTGTAACATGGCGGTGGCAGTCGAATATGCTTGGGGAAGGTGATAGACTTCCTTTACAAGGCACAATGCTCCCTAAGCAAAAATCTATTTCCTATTATTTTGTATCTATTTCCTATATAGAAGTAGAAATTGACATTTTACTAAGGATCTTATCTTTCTTGTAAAGTCATCCTCTTTTAACAAGATCACTGCTGACTCCTGTGTCACCATCGCACACTAACACAGGATGAAAAGTGATCTCTGTAAGACAGCCTATTGTAAGGGCTCAGTGACTGATGTAAAAAAAAAATGGAATTTTTCTAGATAATGACATGAAAATCATTGAAAAAAAAATAAATTTTCACATAAAATTTTATTTATCGTCTTCCGTTCCACTTTTACTTGTATGCCATCAATGGGAGCTATTACCCAGCTTTACTGTGCAAGAGGCAATGCTGGCTGTTTAACTATTAAATCACCAGTTATAGTATGTTAACAAGTGGAGGGGGCTTCTTCTTGCCCCCCCCCCCCCCCCTCCCCGGCAAGACAACCAAGAGCACTTCTGGTTTTAAATGGTTGGATGAACCATAAGAATATTCTCAAAACAAATCTCGCACGGTTCATCCATCTCTACCTAAGAAACAAAAAAGTCCCCTGGAGTCTACCAATGATGTTGCATACACTCTAGGTATGTCCTAACAAATCTGATGGATTATTATTATGGACAGGTATATTGACTGATATACAATCAATACACCTGAATGTAAATTAGAAGCTAATATACTGTATATGTAACCAAAAATAAGCCGAAAATAATTTCATCCCACAAGAAAAAAGTCTCTTATGCTAGGTTCACGCTATCATTAGGGTTTCCTTTCTTCGGATCCGCTTTTGCCCCAAAATCGGAAACCCTATCCGCTTAAAAAAAGGTTAGATTATAATGGGATCCACCCTGTTTCCACCATATTTTGGCACAATGGGGTATGGAGTCCCCAAACAGTCACACAACGCTAGTGCGACCGTAGCCTTAGGCTGAAACATTGTGGAAAAGTTGATTTTTTTATGCAGAATTTGTTGCAGTTTTTTGAGCCAAAGTCAGGAATGGATTGAAAAGGAATGGGAAATATAAATTAAAAACACTTACACTTCTCCCTTCTGCTAAATCCACTTCTGGCTTTGAGTCAAAAAGCACAACAAAATTTGCGACAATAAAAGGAGCTTTTCAACATTGTGTGGCCAATGTCAACTTGAAAAAGTTATAGCTGGTTGGCTATTCTCAGAAGTCCCATAGAAGTGAAATAGGAAACCTGTATATAGATGATATACCCTCAAGGTACTACAGGCACAAGACTGGGGATGGGGACTCTTGTTCTAAAGACAGATGTGGGTCCTAAAAGTGGAAACTGCATCTATGGGACTTATTCTGTGGATGTACCCTAAGTATCCCAGATGGGTAAACCCCCTTGAGGGGTTAAACGACTGTCCATTTAATGATGATAGATTTATTTTAATATGTTACTCTCTTATCTTAAGCATACATATCATTTCACTTGCACAGCAAATCTTGGTCATTTCTAAGTATCTAAAAAGACATGCGTTTCCTAGAATTCTAGAAGTGTTGTAAGTGTTGCTCAAGTCAAGACTTGTTGGACAGGTCACCACACTGTCAGCTCTTAAGTGAACGTACAACTTTTTTACTGCTATTGATTTTTTTTTTTTTTGGAAAGGCCTGGAGCTACAAGTGTGATCGCTGAGTGGATGAAAAGCGCATTCATTAAGTACGCGTTGCGATGAAAAGATAGATTACATTATTTGTATTACTTCTCGTCCTCTCATATCCTTAATGTACATTTGATACTGACTTATTTATCTTCTATTAAACTTAAGACCTTATTGAAACATATCTCCAGATGAATGATCTAAGCCAAATTGATTTGCACTGAAACCCAAGAACGCAGCGCTACTGCAACTGACCACACGTAGGACTTTGTAGCTGATATTGAGGCAGATTCCCTGGGGTTCTGTTTCCTGCAGCAGCAAGTCTGGTCTTTAGTATATAGGTCCCTGGGCTGTATGTGCATGCTGTAACCAGTCCAGTCATAGGCCGCAGTGGTCTTCACAAATGGCCGTCACAGTAGGCATATGCTGTTAGTAAAGACACGTGTGATTGGCTGTCATATAGCTACATTTTGTGAAGTGCTGCGGAATAGGTTGGCGCTATATAAATAAAATGTACATATATTATATAATGCACGTATATAGCAGTAACGGGTCCTTTGTTCATGGCCCATTCAGCATAATTATTAAAGAGGACCTTTCACCACTTTTGGGCACATGCAGTGTTATATACTGCTGGAAAGCTGACAGTGCGCTGAATTCAGCGCACTGTCGGCTTTCCCGATCTGTGCCCAGTGTAAAGAGCTTACGGTGCCGGTACCGTAGTGCTCTATGGTCAGAAGGGCGTTTCTGACCATTAGCCAGAGACGTCCTTCTGCCTCGCGGCGCCAATCGCGCTGTGCTGTGGAGCCGGGAGGAACACCCCCTCCCGCTCCTGATAATGCTCATCTATGGACGAGCTGTGTGAGCAGAGGGAGGGGGCGTTCCTCTTGGCTCCACAGCACAGCGTGATTGGCGCCGCGAGGCAGAAGGACGTCTCTGGCTAATGGTCAGAAACGCCCTTCTGACCATAGAGCACTACGGTACCGGCACCGTAAGCTCTTTATACCGGGCACAGATCGGGAAAGCCGACAGTGCGCTGAATTCAGCGCACTGTCAGCTTTCCAGCAGTATATAACACTGCATGTGCCCAAAAGTGGTGAAAGGTCCTCTTTAAGCAATCAAAAAAGAGTTGAACTATACCTTGAAGTAAGCAGAGATTTTAGTTTCACTGAATCTTTTCGTATAAAACTGTTCTTGGCATGCTGCCTGCAGATCAGACTCTACATGGCAAGTTCCCTTTAAGGGTCAGCTCACACAGAGGAATTTGCTGCAAATTTGAACCCAAGTCCAGAGCAGATTCTTTTCAATGGGAGGCAGAGGTCACAGCAGGATGCAGAAAAAAGAAGCGTCCTGCTCGATCTTGCAGTGGATTTCGCCTGCGGGGTCCGCGGATCGAAACTCCCTCCTGATTAGGCCCATTCATTTAGGCCTAGTCAGGAGTGGGAGGCTGCAACGGAATGCTGGTGAATTGCATTGGCATCCCGACACGGCTAGTCCGCACGAAAATATCAGAGGTGGAAAATGAAGAGGAATTTCGTCTTCATCTTCCAATGTGTGAACAGACCGCTAGACTCAAGGGCATTAATACAAAATCTTTTATCATTTTGGTGGTTTCTTCTAATATGGCCGAGGGTCCTTTGGACCTCATCGGATGAGGTTCTGGGTACAGCTGTATACATTTAAAGGGGTATTCCCACGTCGCATACTCACCAGTCTTCGCTGCTGTAAAATCTTCTTTCTTCCTGCTTTATTGTGTCATTGGTGGGCGGGATTACATATGCAAAGCCAGCGGCGAGATGACCGCTTCTATGCCGCTGGCCCTGGGTGCGCACTCATAGATGGTGAGAACTGTCAGTTCTCCGGCCTTCACAATGCTAATACAGACCCGGCATCCACTGTAATAGAAAGGCGGATGCCGGGGAGGGTTAGATGCCGGCACAGGTGCCTGTGACATCGCTACACTCCTGCCCTGCATGAAGCCAGCAGCGGCAGGAGTGATGCGGATATTCCACTCCTCCGCCCCCCCCCCCTTCGGAATAGCAGCATCGCTCCTGCCGCTGCTGGCTTCATGCAGGGACTACAGGGCTTAGATGACTACAGTTCAGGTAGAATGCAGTGACTTATGGGTAACATCTCTGACTGTAATTGTTCACATTTCCTGCCATGTCCTTTTCTTCCTGTGTAAAATGTCCATGTAAAGTGTGCAACACAGACATCTGTGGCTCCTCACTTTTCCAGGTACCTGATCCACGACATCCTCACTTACACAAAGTCCCCATAATTCTTATATACATACCCTAAAGACCCAAAAGACCCAAAAATAAGCCCAAGCATGATTTTTTTTTTTTTTTGGCGAATGCATGAACTACAGTCCTATGAAAAAGTTTGGGCACCCCTATTAATCTTAATCATTTTTAGTTCTAAATATTTTGGTGTTTGCAGCAGCCATTTCAGTTTGATATATCTAATAACTGATGGACACAGTAATATTTCAGGATTGAAATGAGGTTTATTGTACTAACAGAAAATGTGCAATATGCATTAAACCAAAATTTGACCGGTGCAAAAGTATGGGCACCTCAACAGAAAAGTGACATTAATATTTAGTACATCCTCCTTTTGCAAAGATAACAGCCTCTAGTCGCTTCCTGTAGCTTTTAATCAGTTCCTGGATCCTGGATGAAGGTATTTTGGACAAACAATTCAAGTTCAGTTAAGTTAGATGGTCGCCGAGCATGGACAGCCCGCTTCAAATCATCCCACAGATATTCAATGATATTCAGGTCTGGGGACTGGGATGGCCATTCCAGAACATTGTAATTGTTCCTCTGCATGAATGCCTGAGGATTTGGAGCGGTGTTTTGGATCATTGTCTTGCTGAAATATCCATCCCCGGCGTAACTTCAACTTCGTCACTGATTCTTGAACATTATTCTCAAGAATCTGCTGATACTGAGTGGAATCCATGCGACTCTCAACTTTAACAAGATTCCCGATGCCGGCATTGGCCACACAGCCCCAAAGCATGATGGAACCTCCACCAAATTTTACAGTGGGTAGCATGTGTTTTTCTTGGAATGCTGTTTCTTTTTGGACGTCATGCATAACGCCTTTTTTTATAACCAAACAACTCAATTTTTGTTTCCAAAATGAAGCTGCTTTGTCCAAATGTGCTTTTTCATACCTCAGGCAACTCTATTTGTGGCGTACGTGCAGAAACGGCTTCTTTCTCATCACTCTCCCATACAGCTTCTATTTGTGCAAAGTGCGCTGTATAGTTGACCGATGCACAGTGACACCATCTGCAGCAAGATGATGCTGCAGCTCTTTGGAGGTGGTCTGTGGATTGTCATTGACTGTTCTCACCATTCTTCTTCTCTGCCTTTCTGATATTTTTCTTGGCCTGCCACTTCTGGGCTTAACAAGAACTGTCCCTGTGGTCTTCCATTTCCTAACTATGTTCCTCACAGTGGAAACTGACAGGTTAAATCTCTGAGACAACTTTTTGTATCCTTCCCCTGAACAACTATGTTGAACAATCTTTGTTTTCAGATCATTTGAGAGTTGTTTTGAGTAGCCCATGATGCCACTCTTCAGAGGAGATTCAAATAGGAGATCAACTTGCAATTGGCCACCTTAAATACCTTTTCTTATGATTGGATACATCTGGCTATGAAGTTCAAAGCTCACTGAGGTTACAAAACCAATTTTGTGCTTCAGTAAGTCAGTAAAAAGTAGTTAGGGGAATTCAAATCAATAAAATGATAAGGGTGCCCATACTTTTGCACCGGTCAAATTTTGGTTTAATGCATATTGCGCATTTTCTGTTAGTACAATAAACCTCATTTCAATCCTGAAATATTACTGTGTCCATCAGTTATTAGATATATCAAACTGAAATGGCTGTTGCAAACACCAAAATATTTAGAACTAAAAATGATTAAGATTAATAGGGGTGCCCAAACTTTTTCATAGGACTGTATAAGTCCTACTCTATAAATAAGCCCTGGTTACAGGTCATAAAAAGAGTAAATTTAAATAATGTCCAGGCAGCTATGTATGTAAAAAGTAGATAGAAAATAGCAAGACTGATAGAGTAGAACCTTCATCAAGGAAAACTGACACCCCAAAAGAATCGCGCTCAAAAGACCCGACAAGACCCACAACAATAAGGGTTGGCTAGTGCTGGGCTCTCACACGTAGATCAGGTAGATCAGGTAGTTGTATTGGTGACCTTTGTCTGCTTCCACTAACCAGGGTGGAGCCAACTACTACACTTGGGTGAAGTGGAACGCAGAGGGAACGACAAGGGACCTGACAATGACTCTTTGACAAGAGTTATGCTGAGGCTTAGGCTCAATCACAGGCCTCCGCCCAGGGCCAATGATGTCCAAGAAGAGTTCCAGATGCCACAAGAAGGTCTAAGAGAGGTAATGAAAGGGGAGTATGAGTGGTTTTTTTTATTTTTTTCACCACTCTTGGACCTCCACCTATTATACTCTGGGATTTGAGGCGTTCATAGAGTATAATGCCGCAGCCTGTTTAGTTTGCCTAAGTGAAATCTTCATATGTTCGGCTTCAGAAAAAAACCCAACAATTTGGAATATCTGGGATGAACCTGGCTTCTTATGAGCCAATTCGTGCATCTCTAGTTCCCACTCAATAATACCTGCTTACTTAATAAAGCCCCTATATCAATTAGTAATACTCCCTGTGTGCTCCTAACGCTCCATGTTCTCCCTAATAATGCCATTTGTAATCTTAATTTAACACTGCCGAATTCCCCCGAGGTTACTCCCCAAAGCCCCTTATATTAAACCCCATGTATAAATGCTGCTCTGTAACACCCCCTTATATTCTACTGCCTTCTGTGTATACAGAGTGGTTGCAGCTGTGACGTCACATCAATGGGACTACTGCACCCATTCACTGCAATGCTTGGCTATAGCGATCCTGCCAACATGACGAAGTCAGCGGCTTCCTCCTCTACCATGGATTGCAGTTGTATCAGTTTCCTGCAGATCCTGGTACAATTGAAATTGCTGGTGTTTGCAGCTGTCCCTCTGCCTGTCCACCCCCCACTAGCTATGCCTTTGCTTTAGTATTCCTGCACCTAATGTTCAAGGATATAAACCTGAACAGAACCATTATATATCTACTAGCAGGTGACTAATGCTTTATTATGTGATATACTATAAGACTATTGTATAGTCTACAGTCATGGCCAAAAGTTCTGAGAATGACACAAATCTTCTATTGTCACATGATCTGCTGCCCTCTGGTTTTTATGCGTTTGTCAGATGTTTTTATCACATACAGAAATATAATTACAATCATATTATGAGTAACAAAAGCTTATATTGACAGTTAGAATGAGTTAATGCAGCAAGTCAATATTTGCAGTGTTGACCCTTCTTCTTCAGGACCTCTGCAATTCTCCCTGGCATGCTCTCAATCAACTTCTGGACCAAATCCTGACTGATAGCAGTCCATTCTTGCACAATCAATGCTTGCATTTTGTCAGAATTTGTAGGTTTTTGTTTGTCCACCCGTCTCTTGATGAGTGACCACAAGTTCTCAATGGGATTAAGATCTGGGGAGTTTCCAGGCCATGGACCCAAAATCTCTATGTTTTATGTTTTCTCTGAGCCATTTAGTTATCACCTTTGCTTTATGGCAAGGTGCTCCATCATGCTGGAAAAGGCATTGTTGATCACCAAACTGCTCTTGGACGGTTGGGAGAAGTTGATCTTGGAGGACGTTCTGGTACCATTCTTTATTCATGGCTGTGTTTTTAGGAAAGACTGTGAGAGAGCCGATTCCCTTGGCTGAGAAGCAACCCCACACATGAATGGTTTCAGGATGCTTTACAGTTGGCATGAGACAAGACTGGTGGCAGCGCTCACCTTGTTTTCTCCGAATAAGCTGTTTTCCAGATGTCCCAAACAATCGAAAAGGGGATTCATCAGAGAAAATGACTTTACCCCAGTCCTCAGCAGTCCACTCCCTGTACCTTTTCCAGAACATCAGTCTGTCCCTGATGTTTTTTCTGTAGAGAAGTGGCTTCTTCGCTGCCCTCCTTGAGACCGGGCCTTGCTCCAAGAGTTTCCACCTCACAGTGCGTGCAGATGCACTCACACCTGCCTGCTGCCATTCCTGAGCAAGCTCTGCACTGCTGGTAGCCCGATCCCACAGCTGAAACACTTTTAAGAGACGGTCCTCGCAATTGCTGGTCTTTCTTGGGTGCCCTGGAGCCTTTTTGCCAACAATGGAACCTCTCTCCTTGAAGTTCTTGATGATGCAATAGATTGTTCACTGAGGTGCAATCTTTCTAGTTGCGATACTCTTCCCTGTTAGGCCATTTTTGTGCAGTGCAGTGCAATGATGACTGCACGTGTTTCTTTAGAGATAACTATGGTTAACAGAAGAGAAACAATGATGCCAAGCACCAGCCTCCTTTTAAAGTGTCCAGTGGTGTCATTCTTACTTAATCATGACAGATTGATCTCCAGCCCTGTCCTCATCAACACCCACACCTGTGTTAATGGAGCAATCACTGAAACGATGTTAGCTGGTCCTTTTAAGGCAGGGCTGCAATGATGTTGAAATGTGTTTTGGGGGAT
Source organism: Leptodactylus fuscus (assembly GCF_031893055.1). NCBI lineage: Eukaryota > Metazoa > Chordata > Amphibia > Anura > Leptodactylidae > Leptodactylus > Leptodactylus fuscus. The sequence continues at coordinate 49,155,645 of NC_134265.1, forward strand.
AAAGTTCATTTTCTAGGCAAATATTGACTTTGCAAGTAATTGCTGTTAAGCTGATCACTCTTTCTCACATTCTGGAGTATATGCAAATTGCCATTAGAAAAACTGAAGCAGTAGACTTTGTAAAAATTAATATTTGTATCATTCTCAAAACTTTTGGCCATGACCGTACATCTATAAAATAGCAATAAAATAACATCATAGCTAAAAGGCAGGAACGTATTACCGGAGGACAAACAGTACTGTAGCTGTTTGCTTTAGAATATATCATACACTAAGGTTAATTGATGTAAAGCACCTTCAATTAGACTGCGGCTTATGGTATATGAGAGCGGCTGCGCGGTTCCTGGCCCTGGACAACGCATACTGTTTGGCTTCATTGCTTGCCAATGTCAGAGCATGACCCCAGATTCTACAGTGAATTTACGTAAATCATACAGTATGTGTAGGTTGGATATATTTTACAGGCTGTTTGCTTTGTATATAGAAATATATATTTACAGCCCCTATTCAGGGAATGAAATGGCACTAACAGCTGTGGTTTAAGTGGTACAATACCACAAATTCCCAAAATAAACCTGCTTACACAGCATTTGCAAACAGCCAATCCTCCCTCGGGTTTCTTGGCAGTGGTGTTTACCACTTGGAGGAAACATTCTGTTATAATAGATAAGGGCTTGTTTAACAGACTTTACATTACCTAATTTTAATGTTCCCTATTTTCTGCGGCCGAGTGTAGAGTAGAATTTATTTTGGACTTCAACTTTTGTGATGTTAGGATGGTGTGAGGATAGCAGAAGAATGTGTTGTGAGATGCCTGAATGTTTTCCCTTAGATACCCTCACGCTCGTGAAGAGAGGCACGACATAACAACTCCCACACGTCCTGATGGATCATTGAAATTCTCTTTGGAAATGACAACAGTGAGTAATTGTGAAAGAAATGAAGTCGTCCAAAACTATAGAACATGTAACGTCTTTGTAGCTGATGTTCACTTAACGTGATGCTTCGGTTCACAATAAAAATGTCATAATAATACATAGTTAAAATACTCCGTCTACTCTTTTTTAATGTTTCTGGTGCACTTGATAGCCAAACTCCAGTACATTTATCTAAAATGGCCACCAGTTTCTCAGACTACTGTAGGCATACTGTGTTCTGGTAGGCTAAGACACTCCGACTGCACTCAGCTTGTCCATCCAATAGTGTCTGAGGTCTGGTTCACATCTGCATTCGGTATTCCATTTGGGGGGTCCCCAAGCAGACTACCCGAACGGAATACTGAACATAGATGTGAAACAGGCCTCAGACTACTAACACACAAAAGTGGGAATTTTTTAACACTGGCATTTCATATACCAGTCAAGCCGAGTTCACTACAAATTTTCCAAAAAGCTTTTTTGGGTTCCCCATCCAGGAACCACTATATTCTGGGGACTCTTCAGACCCAAGAGTAAAATAAGCAGAGGCTCAGTTGAGGTCTCCTGGGCTCGTGGCATCCAAAGGTCCATTGTCATTTTCTTTGGGCCTTTTCCATACTTCTGAATGACTTTAGTAGCTGCCTTGGACTATCATGATGGTAGTGGGCCCCATGTGACCAGCGAGGCCCAATCAGGAGAACGGCGCTCACTATATATGCATTATTTTGTTTCGAGTTGATATTTCAGCAATGGAGGCACTAATTCACAAGGGGAAAACACTGTTTGTTTCTCTGCGAGGCATGGTTGATATTCTGGGGTCTGATGACAGACTCCCATTAACCTCTTCCCATCACAGCCATTTTTCGATTTTTATTTTTTATACCCTATCTTCCAAAAGCCATAATATATATATATATATATATATATATATATATATATATATATATATATTTTCCATTCACAGAGCCATGGGAGGGCTTAATTTTTGCAGGACAAATTGTACTTTGTAATAATACTATTTAATATTCTGTATGATGCACTGGGAATCTGGAAAAATAATAATAATGGGGTGGAATCAGTGGCGTAACAATAGTGGTCACAGGACGTGCTACTGCGACCAGGCCCAGAGGGGTACGATGCTCATGGCCAGCTGGAAATGGCTGGGGTCCCGGACCTCCATGATAGTGGTCGGGGAAAGCCTTATTCCCCGACTGCTAAACATACTGTTAATTGAAAGGTGCCCAGCCAAGCCCAGGGGAGGTGTATAAAATTAAAAAAAATACTTATACCCACCTGTACTTGGCTGAGTATCCGCTCCGGGGCTCTTCCTGTTGGTAACTTAGGTCACTTCAGCTGTTTTTTTTTTTTTTTCGCTACTTTTTTTACGGTAATTTTTACAGTAACCCCAGGAGGCCTGATTACTAATACAACATACTGTAATGTTAATGCACAGAGTCTCCTGTAATGGAATACTTACAATGACAAGCTTGGAATTCAAAAGGATCCTGGCCCTCATAGTAATGGATTTCTAGACCCAGCTTTGACTGAGGTGTTGGGGGGAGGGTGGGGGTGAGGGAGGGTGATCTGCGATCAGTGAAGACTTGGCAACATAGTTAAATATACAACGTCTGTGGTAATGGTACTGCAGATATTGGTAAAACTTTTGGTGAATTTTGGGTGCAAACATGTTAATAAATTTGCCCCTATGTTTTTATTTTGGCAATATACTGGCATGTAATAAAATCAAGTAATGCACAACTTAGGTTAAGTTCACATATATGGCAGATTCTCCAACCCACCAGAAATCGGAAGAGAGAAGAGTCCTGCACGGAGGACATTATAATCTATGGGTTCGCCGGTGTCCGCAGGTAACCACTGTCCATCCTGGTGGATCCGAACGATGCAGAGCCGTGCAGTGATATGAACGTAGCCTCAGTTGGTGTGTACATCTATTGTATGTATCTCTCCTGACATATCTAACTTAATCAATACAGTTCTTGTATTCTTCATTAAACTTTAATTCGGGAACATCTATTCTTAGAGTCGTTTCTTTGCTGTTTCTCTGTTGTCAATAAATTGACAACTGTTGCAATTCCCATTGTCAGTAAGGCATATGCTCCACACTGATCACGCAGAAAGTGTGGGACTGTGTATGAACCGTCTGTATTAACAAGGGGAATAGTAATGCCAAGAGGAGCAGCTGCTATAGAAAAGTGATTGCATGGGGAATACAAGTATTTTGTAAAGCAGACATGTCAGGAGAGGTGACAGTTCCTTGTTAATTTCTTTATAAAATTGAATTTCTTTGGTTAGGCATAACTACTCAAGGTTTTCTTATAGGGGGTCAGCAGGAAAACCATTGTCAGACTACCTTGTACCTTGTAGGACAGATTCTACACTTTCCAAACATGTCTTTCTTACCCTCCATTGCAGCTCCATTTTCATGAAAATCAGTGTTTTATTTTTATACAAATTAGTTGAAGAAGATTTTTGAGGTCTTTATTTTCCTGCTGGGGCTTCGGTCTGTTCTCTAGATAACTGCCGTCAAGTGCAGACAAAGTGTGACAAAGCAGCAGATGTCACTGGAGCATTGGGGGACAGATCTGGGCAGCAGTTAGGGATGATTATTTAGAGCAATGACCAAAGCCCAAGTAGGAGAAGAACACCTAAATCCCTCTTCAGCTAATTTGCATTACAATAAAACACTAATTTTCATGAAAATTGAGCTACAATGCAGAATAAGTAAGGCATCTTTGGAAAGTGTAGAAGCCCCCTACAAGGTAATGGCTTTACTAGATTCACCTATAGGCCAGTTCGAGTCTGGCTTCTGTGCTTTGAACCTTGTCAAAAACCTGCAGACTGGCTCTTGCCATGAACTAGGGACCGACAGAGCTAAGAGATCTAGTTTTGTTAACTGGTAGTAAGTGCTCACACAGCAGACAGCAATAGGCAGCAGCAAGTCACTGCAAGATGTTCGATAACTGGGGCCCCTGCAGTGATGTTGAGATTCAGGGCCCAATAGAATAGAGTACTTGTTGACCTGCTTAGTTGTAATCTTTAGCTTAGTTGTAGTCATTAGCTTTTATTTTATTTTATTGCAAAATCTGCAATGGGACCCCTACCTGAATTGTACTATTTAGAATAGAGATATATTTTATGTGGACGTCTTTTGAAGCCTCATCAGGCTATTGGCAAAACACATGTTACCATTGTACTTCCTATAGTTTATAGTATGGATGCAGATACTGGTGGAACCATTTGTATGAAGTAAAGATTGGGGGGAGGGCTCTGAGAAACCCTTGTTGAGGGGCACACTTAGGGATTCACTTGTAGACCACTAACTCCTCCTCACTATGCTTCACTCTATAGGCCTCAGGGGCATCGCTCTCTCTTGGCTTTCTTCCTATCTTTCTGTCCGCCCATTTAGTGTATCATTCGCTGGTGCTATTTCTTCTCCTCTGCCCCTTGCGGTTGAGGTTCCTCACGACTCAGTGCTGTCCTCTTCTCTCTGTACACAGCCACAATTGGATAAACCATCAGCAGATCTGGCTTTCAATACCGTCTTTATGAACTGAGCCATAAAAGATGACTCTTTGAACTGATAAGAACATTGCGAACTAATGAATGGTTTACTTGTATGTACCAATAACCAATAACCTTCTTCCACCCTCCCTCCTAAAATTCTATTCCTAAGTGTCCCTCTACACATAAATATACATCCTTCAGAAATTGTTTTTAAATTTACCTGAGGAAGAAGTCGAGAACTTTAAAAGCTTGTAATCTGTCATCACTATTAGTTAGCCATTAAAAAAGCTATCAACTACTGAAGACTCTCAAGGATTTTTTTTTTTTTATATATCTTTATGCCGATGACACCCAGTTATATAACATCATGTCTTCTCTTTATCTGAAACTGATCCTTTCAAAAAAGTGAACTTCTCTTGTTCCTTCCATTACTAATTGACCTAACATGATATCTCCAAGTCAGACACTTGCACACCTCAAAAACATCTCTAGAATTTGCCCTTTTCTCACCATGGACACATCCAAAAACCCTAATTGTCGCTCTGATTCTTTCTTGTCTCCCCTCTACAATCTGTCCTGATTGCAGCCACCAGACTCATATTTCTGTTACACCGGTTCACAGATGGATCTACCTTGTGTCAGTCGATATATTAGTTGCTCATCCATCACAGAATACAATATAAAATTATCACCCACAAATCCATCCATAGCGCATACCCCCCTGAATTTCCTCCCTTGTCACCATCTACTACCATAACATCCTTCTCCGTTCTGCCACTGACCTTTGACTTGCATCCTCTGTTATCGGAACATCCCACTCCCATCTCAAAGACTTTTCTCAAGCTGCACCGGTGCTCTGGAATGCTTTACCCTGGACAGTCAGATTAATCCCCAACTACAGCAGCTAATATAACATCTGTTTAGGGGGCTTATCACATGTCCTGATCACATTGTTCTATACCTCTGCACCACACTAATATTTCTTATCCTATTCAATCCTTCCTACTCTATCCCTCAGATCCAGACCCCTCCATTTAGAAGTTACACTGTGCTCCCTGCACTTAGTATCTGTATATTCATATATACTGGCTGATGCTGGGCTGGATCAATGTACCCAACAAGCCCTCTGACCTCTTGTGTCCCCAATATCCTCATAGATTGTAAGTAGAGATGAGCGAACAGTGTTCTATCGAACTCATGTTCGATCGGATATTAGGCTGTTTGGCATGTTCGAATCGAATCGAACACCGCGTGGTAAAGTGCGCCATTACTCGATTCCCCTCCCACCTTCCCTGGCGCCTTTTTTGCTCCAATAACAGCGCAGGGTAGGTGGGACAGGAACTACGACACCGGTGACGTTGAGAAAAGTAGGCAAAACCCATTGGCTGCCGAAAACATGTGACCTCTAATTTAAAAGAACAGCGCCGCCCAGGTTCGCGTCATTCTGAGCTTGCAATTCACCGAGGACGGAGGTTTCCGTCCAGCTAGCTAGGGCTTAGATTCTGGGTAGGCAGGGACAGGCTAGGATAGGAAGGAGAAGACAACCACAACAGCTCTTATAAGAGCTAAATTCCAGGGAGAAGCTTGTCAGTGTAACGTGGCACTGACGGGCTCAATCGCCGCAACCCAGCTTTCCCAGGATCCTGAATGGAATACACTGTCAGTGTATTCCCGTATACCCGATATATACCCCGATACCCGTTCCAACGGTGTGCCCCCCCACCTTCACCCCAGAAATACCCTGCAAGTCCCCTAGCAATAGAATTGGGGCTATATACACCCACAATTTTTACTACTGGTATACAGTGCCATTGTCTGACTGGGAATTCAAAGAATATATTGGGGTTATAAATACCCTCATTTCTTGCTACTGCCATATAGTGCCAGTTTCTGACTGGTAATTCAAAGAATATATTGGGGTTACGTGCACCCACAATTTTTACTACTGGTATACAGTGCCATTGTCTGACTGGGAATTCAAAGAATATATTGGGAATACAAATACCCTCATTTCTTGCTACTGCCATATAGTGCCAGTTTCTGACTGGTAATTCAAAGAATATATTGGGGTTACGTGCACCCACAATTTTTACTACTGGTATACAGTGCCATTGTCTGACTGGGAATTCAAAGAATATATTGGGGTTATAAATACCCTCATTTCTTGCTACTGCCATATAGTGCCAGTTTCTGACTGGTAATTCAAAGAATATATTGTGGTTACGTGCACCCACAATTTTTACTACTGGTATACAGTGCCATTGTCTGACTGGGAATTCAAAGAATATATTGGGAATACAAATACCCTCATTTATTGCTACTGCCATATAGTGCCAGTGTCTGACTGGGAATTCAAAGAATATATTGGGGTTACGTGCACCCACAATTTTTACTACTGGTATACAGTGCCATTGTCTGACTGGGAATTCAAAGAATATATTGGGGTTATAAATACCCTCATTTCTTGCTACTGCCATATAGTGCCAGTTTCTGACTGGTAATTCAAAGAATATATTGTGGTTACGTGCACCCACAATTTTTACTACTGGTATACAGTGCCATTGTCTGACTGGGAATTCAAAGAATATATTGGGAATACAAATACCCTCATTTCTTGCTACTGCCATATAGTGCCAGTTTCTGACTGGTAATTCAAAGAATATATTGGGGTTACGTGCACCCACAATTTTTACTACTGGTATACAGTGCCATTGTCTGACTGGGAATTCAAAGAATATATTGGGAATACAAATACCCTCATTTCTTGCTACTGCCATATAGTGCCAGTTTCTGACTGGTAATTCAAAGAATATATTGGGGTTACGTGCACCCACAATTTTTACTACTGGTATACAGTGCCATTGTCTGACTGGGAATTCAAAGAATATATTGGGGTTATAAATACCCTCATTTCTTGCTACTGCCATATAGTGCCAGTTTCTGACTGGTAATTCAAAGAATATATTGGGGTTACGTGCACCCACAATTTTTACTACTGGTATACAGTGCCAATTTCTAACTAGGAATTCAAAATGCGCAAGGCTCCCAGAAAGGGACGTGGACGAGGCCGTGGGCGAGGTCGGGGGAATGGTTCTGGGGAGCAAGGTAGCAGTGAAGCCACAGGGCGTCCCGTGCCTACTCCTGTGGGGCAGAAAGCATTGCGCCACTCCACAGTGCCAGGGTTGCTTGCCACATTAACTAAACTGCAGGGTACAAACCTTAGTAGGCCCGAGAACCAGGAACAGGTCTTGCAATGGCTGTCAGAGAACGCTTACAGCACATTGTCCAGCAGCCAGTCAGACTCTGCCTCCTCTCCTCCTATTACCCAACAGTCTTGTCTTCCTTCCTCCCAAAATTCCGAAGCTTTACAGAACAATAACCCAAACTGTCCCTGCTCCCCAGAGCTGTTCTCCGCTCCTTTCATTGTCCCTCAACCTGCCTCTCCACGTCACGATTCCACGAACCTAACAGAGGAGCATCTGTGTCCAGATGCTCAAACACTAGAGTCTCCTCCATCTCCGTTCGATTTGGTGGTGGATGACCAGCAACCCACCCTCATCGACGATGATGTGACGCAGTTGCCGTCAGGGCATCCAGTTGACCGGCGCATTGTGCGGGAGGAGGAGATGAGACAGGAGTTGGAAGAGGAAGTGGTGGATGATGAGGACACTGACCCGACCTGGACAGGGGGGATGTCAAGCGGGGAAAGTAGTGTGGATGTTGAGGCAGGTGCAGCACCAAAAAGGGTAGCTAGAGGCAGAGGCAGAGGTCAGCAGCTTAGGCGAAGCCAGGCCACACCCGGAATCTCCCAAGATGTTCCAGTTCGTACCCAGCCCCGAAAAACTCCCACCTCGAGGGCACGTTTCTCGAAGGTGTGGAGTTTTTTCAAGGAATGCGCCGAGGACAGATATAGTGTTGTCTGCACAATTTGCCTCTCGAAATTGATTAGGGGCTCTGAGAAGAGCAACCTGTCCACCACTTCAATGCGCCGTCATTTGGAATCCAAGCACTGGAATCAGTGGCAGGCAGCAACGGCAGGACAAAGGCCGCCTGCCGTTCACGCCACTGCCACTGCCTCTGCCACTGCCTCTGCCTCTGCCACTGCCACTGCTGACTGTGCTGGCGATGCACTCCAGAGGACGAGCCAGGACACCACTTCATCTGCCCCTGCCACTTTGTTGACTTCTACCTCATCCTCCCCTGGTCCTGTCTTATCTCCTTCTCCTGCACCATCAAAGGCACCATCAGGCGTTTCTTTACAACAACCCACCATCTCTCAGACATTGGAGCGGCGGCAGAAATACACTGCTAACCACCCACACGCGCAAGCCTTGAACGCCAACATCGCTAAACTGCTGGCCCAGGAGATGTTGGCGTTCCGGCTTGTTGAAACTCCCGCCTTCCTGGACCTGATGGCAACTGCGGCACCTCGCTATGCCGTCCCTAGCCGTCACTACTTCTCCCGGTGTGCCGTCCCCGCCTTGCACCAGCACGTGTCACTCAACATCAGGCGGGCCCTTAGTTCCGCGCTTTGCACAAAGGTCCACTTGACCACCGACGCGTGGACAAGTGCATGCGGACAGGGACGCTACATTTCACTGACGGCACACTGGGTGAATGTAGTTGAGGCTGGGACTGCTTCCCAAACTGGCCTGGTGTACCTCATCTCCCCGCCTAACATTCCTGGCAGGGACACGAGAAGAACACCCCCCTCCTCCTCCTCCTCTACCGCCTCCTCCTCCGCCACCGCCTCCTCCTCCGCTGTTAGATTGACCCCAGCTACGAGTTGGAAACGTTGCAGCACTGGTGTTGGTAGACGTCAGCAGGCTGTGCTGAAGCTGATCAGCTTGGGGGACAGACAGCACACTGCCTCCGAGGTGAGGGATGCCCTCCTCGATGAGACGGCAATATGGTTTGAGCCGCTGCACCTGGGCCCAGGCATGGTCATTTGTGATAACGGCCGGAACCTGGTAGCAGCTCTGGAGCTTGCCGGACTCCAACATGTTCCATGCCTGGCCCACGTCTTCAACCTAGTGGTGCAACGTTTCCTAAAGAGCTACCCCAATGTTCCAGAGCTACTGGTGAAAGTGCGGCGCATGTGCGCCCACTTTCGCAAGTCGACAGTAGCCGCTGCTAGCTTAAAATCTCTCCAGCAACGCCTGCATGTGCCACAACACCGGCTTTTGTGCGACGTCCCCACACGCTGGAACTCAACGTTTCAGATGTTGAATAGAGTGGTTGAGCAGCAGAGACCTTTGATGGAATACCAGCTACAAAACCCTAGGGTGCCACAAAGTCAGCTGCCTCAGTTTCACATCCATGAGTGGCCATGGATGAGAGACCTTTGTGACATCCTACGGGTCTTTGAGGAGTCCACAAGGAGGGTGAGCTCTGAGGATGCGATGGTGAGCCTTACAATCCCGCTCTTGTGTGTTCTGAGAGAATCCCTGATTGACATCAGGGATAACTCAGATCACACAGAGGAGTTAGGGATAGCATCCGATCCGTCACAGCTGGAGAGTAGGTCCACACATCTGTCCGCTTCACTGCGTTTAATGGAGGAGGAGGAGGAGGAGGAGGAGGAGGAGGATGAAGAGTTGTCCGATGATGTGATGGTGATACAGGAGGCTTCCGGGCAACTTCGAATCATCCCATTGTTGCAGCGCGGATGGGTAGACATGGAGGATGAGGAGGAAATGGAGATTGAACTTTCCGGTGGGGCCAGAGGAGTCATGCCAACTAACACTGTGGCAGACATGGCTGAGTTCATGTTGGGGTGCTTTACAACCGACAAGCGTATTGTCAAAATCATGGAGGACAACCAGTACTGGATCTTTGCTATCCTTGACCCCCGGTATAAAAACAACATCTCGTCTTTTATTCCGGTAGAGGGGAGGGCCAATCGCATCAATGCTTGCCACAGGCAATTGGTGCAGAATATGATGGAGATGTTTCCAGCATGTGACGTTGGCGGCAGGGAGGGCAGTTCCTCCAGTAGGCAACCAAGTTCTCACCGGTCCACACAAACGAGGGGCACACTGTCTAAGGTCTGGGACACCTTGATGGCACCCCCTCGCCAAAGTGCCGCCACGGAGGGTCCTAGTGTCACCAGGCGTGAGAAGTATAGGCGCATGTTGCGGGAATACCTTTCCGACCACAGCCCTGTCCTCTCCGACCCCTCTGCGCCCTACATGTATTGGGTGTCGAAGTTGGACCTGTGGCTTGAACTTGCCCTATATGCCTTGGAGGTGCTGTCCTGTCCTGCCGCCAGCGTCCTATCTGAGAGGGTGTTCAGTGCAGCCGGTGGCATCATCACTGACAAGCGCACCCGTCTGTCAGCTGAGAGTGCCGACCGGCTCACTTTGATAAAAATGAACCACCACTGGGTAGAGCCGTCATTTTTGTGCCCACCTGTGTAAAGCACCCCAACATGAAACTCCATGTCTGTACTCAACCTCTCCAATTCCTCCGCATCCTCATACTCATCCACCATAAGCGTTGCACAATTCTGCTAATACTAGGCTCCCTCCACCCTGATTTCCCCCAACTCTGCTGGTTAGAGGCTCCCTCCACCCTGATTTCCACCAACTCTGCTGGTTAGAGGCTCCCTCCACCATGAATTTGCCCAAACTGGGCTGTTTAGAGGCTCCCTCCACCATTAATTGGTCCAAACTGGGCTGGTTAGAGGCTCCCTCCACCATGAATTGGTCCAAACTGGGGTTTTTAGAGGCTCCCTCCACCATGAATTGGTCCAAACTGGGCTGTTTAGCGGCTCCCTCCACCATTAATTGGTCCAAACTGGGCTGGTTAGAGGCTCCCTCCACCATGAATGTGCCCAAACTGGGCTGTTTAGAGGCTCCCTCCACCATGAATTTGCCCAAACTGGGCTGGTTAGAGGCTCCCTCCACCATGAATTGGTCCAAACTGGGGTTTTTAGAGGCTCCCTCCACCATGAATTGGTCCAAACTTGGCTGTTTAGAGGCTCCCTCCACCATTAATTGGTCCAAACTGGGCTGGTTAGAGGCTCCCTCCACCATGAATTTGCCCAAACTGGGCTGTTTAGAGGCTCCCTCCACCATGAATTGGTCCAAACTGGGTTTTTTAGAGGCTCCCTCCACCATGAATTGGTCCAAACTGGGGTTTTTAGAGGCTCCCTCCACCATGAATTGGTCCAAACTGGGCTGTTTAGCGGCTCCCTCCACCATTAATTGGTCCAAACTGGGCTGGTTAGAGGCTCCCTCCACCATGAATGTGCCCAAACTGGGCTGTTTAGAGGCTCCCTCCACCATGAATTTGCCCAAACTGGGCTGGTTAGAGGCTCCCTCCACCATGAATTGGTCCAAACTGGGGTTTTTAGAGGCTCCCTCCACCATGAATTGGTCCAAACTGGGCTGTTTAGCGGCTCCCTCCACCATTAATTGGTCCAAACTGGGCTGGTTAGAGGCTCCCTCCACCATGAATGTGCCCAAACTGGGCTGTTTAGAGGCTCCCTCCACCATGAATTTGCCCAAACTGGGCTGGTTAGAGGCTCCCTCCACCATGAATTGGTCCAAACTGGGGTTTTTAGAGGCTCCCTCCACCATGAATTGGTCCAAACTTGGCTGTTTAGAGGCTCCCTCCACCATTAATTGGTCCAAACTGGGCTGGTTAGAGGCTCCCTCCACCATGAATTTGCCCAAACTGGGCTGGTTAGAGGCTCCCTCCACCATGAATTGGTCCAAACTGGGTTTTTTAGAGGCTCCCTCCACCATGAATTTGCCCAAACTGGGCTGTTTAGAGGCTCCCTCCACCATGAATTGGTCCAAACTGGGCTGTTTAGAGGCTCCCTCCACCATGAATTTGCCCAAACTGGGCTGGTTAGAGGCTCCCTCCACCATGAATTGGTCCAAACTGGGCTGGTTAGAGGCTCCCTCCACCATGAATTTGCCCAAACTGGGCTGTTTAGAGGCTCCCTCCACCATGAATTTGCCCAAACTGGGCTGTTTAGAGGCTCCCTCCACCATGAATTTCCCAAAACTTGGCTGTTTAGAGGCTCCCTCCACCATTAATTGGTCCAAACTGGGCTGGTTAGAGGCTCCCTCCACCATGAATTTGCCCAAACTGGGCTGTTTAGAGGCTCCCTCCACCATGAATTGGTCCAAACTGGGTTTTTTAGAGGCTCCCTCCACCATGAATTGGTCCAAACTGGGCTGTTTAGAGGCTCCCTCCACCATGAATTTGCCCAAACTGGGCTGGTTAGAGGCTCCCTCCACCATGAATTGGTCCAAACTGGGCTGGTTAGAGGCTCCCTCCACCATGAATTTGCCCAAACTGGGCTGTTTAGAGGCTCCCTCCACCATGAATTGGTCCAAACTGGGTTTTTTAGAGGCTCCCTCCACCATGAATTGGTCCAAACTGGGCTGTTTAGAGGCTCCCTCCACCATGAATTTGCCCAAACTGGGCTGGTTAGAGGCTCCCTCCACCATTAATTGGTCCAAACTGGGCTGGTTAGAGGCTCCCTCCACCATGAATTTGCCCAAACTGGGCTGTTTATAGGCTCCCTCCACCATGAATTTGCCCAAACTGGGCTGTTTAGAGGCTCCCTCCACCATGAATTTGCCCAAACTGGGCTGGTTAGAAGCTCCCTCCACCATGAATTGGTCCAAACTGGGTTTTTTAGAGGCTCCCTCCACCATGAATTTGCCCATACTGGGCTGGTTAGAGGCTCCCTCCACCATGAATTGGTCCAAACTGGGTTTTTTAGAGGCTCCCTCCACCATGAATTTGCCCAAACTGGGCTGGTTAGAGGCTCCCTCCACCATGAATTGGTCCAAACTTGGCTGTTTATAGGCTCCCTCCACCATTAATTGGTCCAAACTGGGCTGGTTAGAGGCTCCCTCCACCATGAATTTGCCCAAACTGGGCTGGTTAGAGGCTCCCTCCACCATGAATTGGTCCAAACTGGGCTGTTTAGAGGCTCCCTCCACCATGAATTTGCCCAAACTGGGCTGGTTAGAGGCTCCCTCCACCATGAATTGGTCCAAACTGGGCTGGTTAGAGGCTCCCTCCACCATGAATTTGCCCAAACTGGGCTGTTTAGAGGCTCCCTCCACCATGAATTGGTCCAAACTGGGTTTTTTAGAGGCTCCCTCCACCATGAATTGGTCCAAACTGGGCTGTTTAGAGGCTCCCTCCACCATGAATTTGCCCAAACTGGGCTGGTTAGAGGCTCCCTCCACCATTAATTGGTCCAAACTGGGCTGGTTAGAGGCTCCCTCCACCATGAATTTGCCCAAACTGGGCTGTTTAGAGGCTCCCTCCACCATGAATTTGCCCAAACTGGGCTGTTTAGAGGCTCCCTCCACCATGAATTTGCCCAAACTGGGCTGGTTAGAGGCTCCCTCCACCATGAATTGGTCCAAACTGGGTTTTTTAGAGGCTCCCTCCACCATGAATTTGCCCAAACTGGGCTGTTTAGAGGCTCCCTCCACCATGAATTGGTCCAAACTGTGTTTTTTAGAGGCTCCCTCCACCATGAATTTGCCCAAACTGGGCTGGTTAGAGGCTCCCTCCACCATGAATTGGTCCAAACTGGGTTTTTTAGAGGCTCCCTCCACCATGAATTTGCCCACACTGGGCTGGTTAGAGGCTCCCTCCACCATGAATTGGTCCAAACTGGGCTGGTTAGAGGCTCCCTCCACCATGAATTGGTCCAAACTGGGGTTTTTAGAGGCTCCCTCCACCATGAATTTGCCCAAACTCTGCTGGTTAGAGGCTCAATCCACCCTGATTTTCAAAACAAATGTTGGTGCCAACCTCAACTTACTACAAGGGCCAAATTCACTGCTGGTGACAAGCTCTCCTCACTGCAAGTGCCAAATACACATGTTTCAAGGTGTTTTCCTACTGTCAGAGATGTGGTATTGAGTGTGTAAAGTGTGTAGTTGTTAGGCTGTGATGTTGGGGTAATAGAGGGTCTTTGGTGTGTTAGATGCCCCCAGACATGCTTCCCCTGCTGTCCCAGTGTCATTCCAGAGGTGTTGGCATCATTTCCTGGGGTGTCATAGTGGACTTGGTGACCCTCCAGACACGGATTTGGGTTTCCCCCTTAACGAGTATCTGTTCCCCATAGACTATAATGGGGTTCGAAACCCATTCGAACACACGAACATTGAGCGGCTGTTCGAATCGAATTTCGAACCTCGAACATTTTAGTGTTCGCTCATCTCTAATTGTAAGCTCTCGTGATCTGAGCCCTCACTCCTATTGTTTGATATGTTAATTTCAATTTCACATAGTAATGTCCAATGCATTGCTGTCTGTCCATGTACTCTCTGACTTCTTAAGTGTTGCAGTATATTCTAGGGCTATATAAACAACATTATTCTTATTTCTTATTATTACCCTGTGCCCTCTAGGACAGTCTGACCCTGACAGGAGGATTTTGCACAACTGTACTCAGTTCTGCCTGACATTCACCTCTAATATACTGTACATAGGACGGGATTTTGAAGATTAGTAACAATACAGATCAGCTCTAAGCTCTAAGCATATACTCATGGGTTAAATAGGTTCTTGAAAATGGAAAATTTTCTGAGTGAGATTACGTGTTTTGTTTTTTTTACTGAGTGTTTTGCATACTGTATATCTGATCAATTACATAATGTTACCGCACTTCAGGAATCAATGTACTGGAAGCCAAAGCAATGAGCAATTCCTGATTATATCTCATGAGGGTTACATGAGCACGAGCACGTCTGCCACTATTATACGGATCTCAGGTATCCATTTAAGGTTATTGTGTTTTTAGAGGAAATAGCAAAGTTTGCATGTAAGTAGCTAAATGTAAGCGTGTTAGTATAGATGGCAGGATTGTGACTCTTCTATCACACTATCTCATATAAGGCTTCTGTAACTTTACCCCTTCCTTAAATAAGCCGCATGCGGCTGGAGGCTAATAAACAGAAACTGCAGGAGACCAAGAAAGCTTCAGCTATGGGGGGGCGACAGGGCATTGGTGACGCAAGTATACTGCTTCTTTTATTTTATAGGATTATGCACACCTGCAGATTTCGCTATAGAACTACAACAATCCACCAACTTGAAAGTGATCTTCTGGTATTGTATGTCAACGAGACATGTTAAGATTACAGTATAAAGAGTTCAGACTTCCACGATTTACCTTAATTGAGAGTTTGGAAGATGGCAGGCCTTATGGGTATTTTAAGCGCTATGTGTTTTATTGAACAAGGTTTTATTTGTGAAGAGACAACTGGCATGATAGCTAAAAAGAGTCTTACTAGATGCGACTGGCTTAAGGGTTACTGAGGCTATCAAGAGTAGAGGTGTACCATGAACCTCCTGGGTTGCAATGCAAAATCTGTACAAGGTCAGACTGCCCCAGTATGTAATAGTTGTCATAACCTTCCCCGTAGAAACACTCCTTGACTATATTCTGCTGACCAACTGCTGTTATTACCATTAAAGGGTTAATTTTCTATTTTCTGACAGTGGAAGGCTGTGTGTCATATATCTTCACCTGTCTCGCTCAAGTACACCAAACATCAGGGGTAATAAATTTATGATGCCAAGATTGGCAGTCTTAAATTAAACCAGAAAAGAGATCAAAGAAGCCCTCTTAGAGTGATGGTGAGTTGTGGGGCCCCCTGGCTTTTAGAACCAAATTGAAGCTGAAACCATTACAATCTCTATTGCTACGCCAGTGTAGGTAGCATTACAACAGGAGCCAACTCTCTTTCTGCCTAAGCCCATGGCTTGTACTCACTCTCAGTGCAGCACTCACTTGCCTACACACATGTAGCTGGGTGTTGCAGACTGGCTGGTCTGTATACTTTATATTTATTGCTCTCTCCGGTGCTCTCATCTCTCTTAGCAGGATCTGGTCACTCTCAGTCTAACCACTCAGACCATTTGTCATTTCATCTGGAAGTCAATGGCTATTAAATTAAAAAACAGGTTTTGAATTTATAGGAATTTTTTGGCCCTCAGGTGCTTTTTCACACTGGTGACCTATCCACTGGACAGTATGTAATTGGTGGAGGACCAACACCCAGACCCTGCACTGATCAGCTGATCTGTCTCCTGGCACTGGAAGACCCTACACTGGATTTGGCTGGAAGCAGCTCTGTTCCTATTCAAGTAATAGTTAAGGGGATATTGTCACTCCTTAGGGAGAGACTACCATATAAGTGTGCGCAGACTTATTAAGCCATTTGCGCTCCACTGTGAGGGATCATAGGAAGAATATGCAAATCTGTCTCCCTTGATGTTAATATAGGGAGACAGTGCCTCAGTCATGCAGCCCACTAGGGGGCGCTCCCTTTAACATCATTCCTGACCTTCCTAGAGGCCTTTGCTGCAATGATGTGGGATTTTACCAAGTCAGTCTCTCAGCCGAGGAGAGCTGTTTCGATCTGTTTGAATCTCTTCAGCCCGGCGCAGAGAATACTGACTTGGCAGAGGTGAGAGGCTTCTAGACAGTCTTCTCTGCGCCGGGCTGAAGAGATCCAAACAGATCGAAATAGCTGTCCTTGGCTGAAAGATTGACTTGTTAAATCCCACATTATTGCAGCAAAGGCCTCTGGGAAGGTCGGGCATGATGTTAAAGGGAGCGCCCCCTAGTAGGCTGCATGACTGAGGCACTGTCTCCCTATATTAACATCATGGGAGACAGATTTCCATATTCTTTCCATATTCAAGTAATGGACGCAGAAGTGTGTAGAGGTGATGCCAGGTTACTGTTGTTCTTCCCATGATCCCTCACAGTGGAGTGCAAATGGCTTAATAAGTCTCCACACACCTATATGGTGGTCTCTTCCTAAGGAGTGACAATATCCCCTTAACCTGGTCTAGAAGCCTCTCACCTCAGCCAAGTCAGTCTTCTCTCCACCGGGCTGAAGAGATCCAAACAGATTGAAACAGCTGTCCTCGGGTGAGAGACTGACTTGGTAAAATCCCATCATTGCAGCAAAGGCCTCTGGGAAGGTTGGGCATGATGTTAAAGGGAGCGCCCCCTAGTGGGCTGCATGATTGAGGCACTGACTCCCTATATTAACATAATGGGAAACAGATTTTCATATTCTTCCCATATTCAAGTAATGGACGCAGAAGTATGTAGAGGTGGTGCCAGGTTACTGTCGTTCTGTGTCTATTACTTGAGCATAGCTGCCCCAGGCCCTATATAGTGCAGTAACTCCCAGTGTCAGGAGGCAGCCAGATCAGCTGATCAATGTAGGATCCAACTGTTGGACCTCCACATATCAGATACTGAAAGCCCATCTTGTGAATAGGCATTCAGTATAAAAAAAAACACTTAGGGGCCAGGAAACTCATTTAATGGTGAGTAGCTTACAGCTGGAATGCATAGCAGAAGGTGCAATTTAAAATAGCAGCTGGATCAGCTGATTGGTACAAGGTTTCCCACAATAGACCCCCATAATAAAATACTGATGTCCTATTCTGTGGGTAGGTCATCAGTATAAAAAAAGCACCTGGGTGCAGAAGCCTCCTTTAATGGTCAATAACTTACAGCAGAAATTCAGAGCAAAATGTGCAAGTTAAAGTAGCAGCCGGAGTAGCTGATTGGCACGAGGTCAAGTATTAGACCCCCACCAATAAAATACTGATGTCCTATACTGTGGGGGCCTTGGGGGCCAGAGACTCCTGTAATGGCCTTTAAATGACAGCTGAAATGCATAGCAAAATGAGCCGGTCATTACTGCAATTAAAAAAAATCAGTGTGTAAACCCAGTCTTATTCCCTCACATCGCCACTCCTATGTAATCAATTGCTAGAACCGCCTGACATCTCTGACGGTTAACAGAAGTATGTGGCGGTTCTTTAGTACTTTCAAGACATGTTCAAGATTTCCAAACTTTACTATGGACTTGTGACAGTTGCACTTTACTTTGCCAGTCACTTAGAAACTGGATGAGTAATACGTGGTCAGATATAAAAATAGAGCATTTGTAGCTAAAATTAAGCAAAACACCTGCAATACGTGAAGTAAAAATAAATGGAAAGCTGCGAAGGCAGAAAAGAAACAGAAAGCCCCCTGTTACATCAACGTCGCCAGAGTATGGATTTCTCCAAAAAAAAAAAGTAAAATGAACCGCAGCGATGATCCAGATTCTGATGATTCACCGTAGGCAGCTGAACATAATTTATTTTGTGGCTGATTTATTATATAAGCTTGTATCATGTTACAAGTGTGAATCACTGCCGCTCAGATTGGTAGAGCGTACCCAGAGGCTACACATTCTGTCCTGGCCTGTAGATGAACTGCACATATGTGGTTTGGAGGCTGCAGGTTGAAAGGGCAACCTATGGGGATCTGAAACTACATCTATGTACAGAAAACAGATTTTACAACTCGGTCCTAAATGCAGAATTCCCAGAAAAAGGAATGTTTTATTGACTTCAGATTTAGACTTCAGCTTAAAAATCTCTCGTTTCTCTTAAAAGAATCACAAGTTTTCTTTCTTTTTCATCCATCTGTCAAAATATTACTGACTGGGAATGTAATTTCCTGCAGTTCCAGCTTCAAACAACTAAGTCTTTCTGCAGAATTTGCTTTAAGTTAAAATTTACACAGTAAAATGGATATATATATGTGAGGTCGGCCTCTTTCTTACACTTGTACTCCTATGTTCTTGCTATAAAGATGCATTTGTTCTTTTTCACTTATTTTTTTAAGTGAGTTTAATATATTATTCCTTCACTCCTCCTTATTCATATAACAGCGCAGGAGAGTTGCAGGGAACTCAAGCTCTGAGAGCCCCTTCTTTTAGTATTGGGAAACAGATCAGGTGTAATTTACTGCTCCTCAGGGGTGTAACTATAGTAGGAGGTGGGCGGGGCATGTGTCCGGTGAGCAATTAGAATTGAGAGTGAGGGCAGTACCAGAGTTTGGAGGAACAACATCACTATTGCCTCTCACCAAGGAGGTAGGAGGCTGCCTCGCAGTGCGGTGACAAGGACAAGAGTGCTAGATTAGTCAAGATAGATTGACAATGGTGGAGGAGATATCTTAGTCCACTTGGGGACTGCCTGAACAGAATACTGAACGCATTGACAAGCAATGAGCTTATGGAAGTACATGGATTCTATAGACTATAATGAGGTCTGTGTGTTTTCCGCGCGGTGTCCGCACCAGTCATGTGAAGAGGAAAGTAGTTAATGAACTACACACGGACCCTATAGTACATAGTCTATGCGGTCCGTGTGTTTTCATAAGATCAATGTCAATGTGTTCGGTATTCCATTTGGGGTCCCCAAGCGGACTCCCCGAACGGAATACTAAACGCAGATGTGAACCAGGCCTCACTTTGCTAACCATAGCAGAGGCCTGCCATTATACATCATAGTCACCTCCAGGAGATAAGATAACACTATATATAGATGACATGTTACTATGACTGCCAAACATGACTATATAATGGAGACGTGACATAATGTTAAAGGATTGATTAGAATTTGTAGAAAACTGTCTATTAGCAGGTATAACAAAAAAAACCCAAACATTACATCCCAGTTACATAATAACGTAAAGAGAACCCGTCACATGGAAAGAGCAGTCTAATCTGCCAGGTTCACATTTTCCATGTAACAGGTTTGCTTTATGTTACATCCGCTGCGGTTATATATGGCACTGTTGGGTGCCATATATTGAAATATATATATATATATATATATATATATATATATCTTCTCCCCTACAACCAATTGCCCAATATTATACAGTGCATTCTAACTGAAAAACTTTATCTACATATACATCTGTATCAAGAGAAGGGATATAGCAGTTCAATAACTCCTTATACATCTTTATGCATGCATTATTTACAAAAGCGGAGCTTTAATAGGGCTTCAGTATGCAGTGTACGGCTCTGGTCACAATGCCATATGTGATATATAATGGGATTCATGTGCCTGCAGGCATATGGCCTGGTGGAGGGTGCACCTTATTTATGAGGGGGTGTATGCTTTATGATATATTGTGTACCCTCTACTAGCGCTGGGGTTATGTCACTCTTCATAAAACTCCCAGTGTCAATGTCACATGTCTGTTTTTGTTACGGACCATTTTATAGATCTATCAAAAAATTACTTCAACTGAGGGAAAATGATCCAGCCGGCAAGTAAGTAGATAAAACTTAACTTTTATTCATCTCCTTCGTCATGAAAAGTTAAACAAGTGGACATTGCAGTAAAACACTGCCCGGCTGACGTGTTTTGGACGAATCCTTAATCATAGCCTAGCGTTTTTTGGCATGTTTTTTACATGTGTATTCTTTACACGTGTATTTTGCCAAAATGAGCACGCGTTTACTCCGTGCGAGTGCACCCTTAGACTTTGTGAACTTGAAATTATTGAATATCTACACATCTAAACAGTGCAGAAACTTAGGTATCCTCAAGGAGTCCTGCCCGGCATTCCCAATAATGGATGAAAAGGAGGACTAGGTCTTAGAGGTTGCCCCAGATCACCATGGTGGAAAGAGTCAGAGGACTGAGGAAGGGGTGAAGAGAATAGGCACTTGTGTGTGTAACAAGCCATATGTGTATAACCTGTTGTTTTAAGCAAATGTGCCTCCATATTGCACTGGATGAAACTGTGCCAAGCAAACTGGGCCATGAGCTTTGACTGCTTCATATGACATCTTATCTTCTATGCCTTCATTCGCACCTAACCCCAAGAGCACTCTGAAATGCCGTCACATGGGAGACAAGCAGGGAGTGCCCCAGGGGACTCTACACCATCACCTCAGTACAATCCCTTCATTGTTGTACTGATCTAGGGTCTTAAAGGGATTTGGAGTTAAAAGGATCAGTCAGGGTGCCATCTTGAGCCTGCTTCTAACCATGCCATCTAGACACTGCTGATGGATTAGAGCTAGCAGGGTATAATAAAACAGTATACAGTAGTATTGGGGACCTGGGGTGCACTGGAATAGAACCAACAGGGTATAATAAAACAGTATGCAGTAGTATCAGGATTTGGGGTGCAATGGAATAGAACCAGCAGGGTATAATAAAACAGTATGCTGTAATATCATGGACCAGTGGTGCACTAGAATAGAAGCAGCAGGAGATAATAAAACAGTATGCAGTAGTATTGGGGACCTGGGGTGAACTGGAATAGAACTAACAGGTTATAATAAAACAGTATTGGGGATTTGAGGTACACTGGTATAGAACCAGAAGGGGATAATAAAACAGTATACAGTAGTATCATGGACTGGAGTACACTGGTATAGAACCAGAAGGGGATAATAAAACAGTATGCAGTAGTATCGGGGACTTAGGGTACATTGGAATAAAAAACAGCAGGGGATAATAAAACATTCTGCAGTAGGCTCCAAAGCTCCCCTTATGATTGTATGTGGGAGAATTGGGACTCCACGATGGTAAATTGAGCAGTTTTGCCACTTTTACATGATGAACACCTAGAAAAGCTGATAATGTATTCCTTAGCACGAACTAGACAAGTACAGTTCAGGAAGGACATTGCTACAAGGCGACTTTAGTTGATTATAGCTTGGACCTACTGTGTCGCTGTTATCCCGGAGGCAGCAGACAATCCTGCCATCTACGACATAGCGGTCAAGTGCCACTTTGGTATCTGTCTGTACCGCTTAGTCTCATTGAGCTTTACATATTGTAACAATTACACCAATTTGGTCAGGGAATCTTCATTGAAAAATCATCCAGCCGTAGAACTTATTAACCAAAGACCTGAAGAAGAGAAACCTTTAAAGCCATAGAAAAATCTGATTTGTTTTATGAAGGATTTAGCCTTTATTTCACCTTCAGAGTGGAAAATTAAGCTGAATATGTTATCTTGATTTCCTGCATGAATTTTAATGAACGACACACGTAAGAAGATGTCTGGAAGAAATGTCCGCCTTATATAAACACAACTACTTTATCTTTGACTCAGCGCAGTTGCCTTCGAGCCAAATTATGTGCAGAAATGTCAGAATCAGTAAACAGTAATAATTAAAGGAAGTAACAGACTATTAGGCTAAATGTAGAGCCGCGTCTTATGCCCCTCCAAGGGCTGCGAAGACTCAATGTCATCAGGAAAAAATGTGTATTTGCCCTTTACATTACTTCACATAAAATGTCATTCTGAAATGTTTAATAATCTTTAAATATATGTCAAAGAAAATTAGACAAATGTAAGGAAAGCGTATGTTGACATTGTATTCGTTATAGTTTACATTAGTGGGGTATTTATCAATTCCCTTGTGATAAGTCTGCTGTGTATGGGCATTTATGGCTGGTTTGGCTTTAGTCCATGGCAGAACCATCTGTCTTATCACCCAAGGCAAATTTGCTCAAATGCGGCCGTTCCTCTAGGCAGGGTTTCATTCTTGCAGTGAAGGCTGGGCCTGGCTTGTTATATTGCTCCCTGTGTAAAATCTACTTCTGGCTTTGGCTCAAAAAGCACAGCAAAATCTGCAAAAAAAAAATAAATAATACTTTTTCACTGAATTTTGAGTGCCATATCTTGTTTATTTGTAGGATGGGTTGAAGTTTTTACTGGGTTCTATTTTGAAGTTTTTATCATTTATAATTTCAAAATATTAGATCCTTCCTCCCTCCCTTCCTTCTTTCTTTCTTTCTTTCTTTCTTTCTTTCTTTCTTTCTTTCTTTCTTTCTTTCTTTCTTTCTTTCTTTCTTTCTTTCTTTCTTCCTTCCTTCCTTCCTTCCTTCCTTCCTCCCTCCCTCCTTCCTTCCTTCCTTCCTTCCTACCTTCCTTCTTTTCTTCCTCCCTCCTTCTTTCTTTCTTTCTTTCTTTCTTTCTTTCTTTCTTTCTTTCTTTCTTTCTTTCTTTCTTTCTTCTTCTTTCTTTCTTTCTTTCTTTCTTTCTTTCTTTCTTTCTTTCTTTCTTTCTTTCTTTCTTTCTTCTTCTTTCTTTCTTTCTTTCTTTCTTTCTTTCTTTCTTCCTTCCTTCCTTCCTTCCTTCCTTCCTTCCTTCCTTTCTTTCTTCCCCTCTCCCTCATTTCCCTTCTTTCCTTCCTTCCTTTCCTTCATTATCATTGTGGTTGTACCAAGTATTAATACATTTTTAATTTATTTTGTTTGAGGAGAGATTTTTAATTTTCTTGGGCCCTTTTCATAAGCCCCCAATGTCATAGTAAATCAGAGCCCAGTGATCCCATTGAGGGGAGTCAACAAAGTGTCAGAGAGAATCCTCCAAATGATTGGAGACATTCATTATTGTTCTCCAATTGGTACTTGTTAGCAGTAGCCTGTGCATTGGGAATCCAAGAGAAGATATACTAGGAGTCCATAGCAGCTAAGGAACAGAAGTAGAAAGAAGAAAGACTTCATAGTCATAATTATTAGTTTTCTGTGCGGAGTGATCTTCGCTTGGTCTGATGTAGATTATACAGTCTGATCGCGGTTGGAAGGAAAGACTTGCGATAGCGCTCCTTCTCACACTTGGGGTGAGGCAGACAGTCACTTACAGTGCTGCTAAGTGCCATCAAGGTCACATACATGGGGTGTGTTTTATTCTCCCGCAGGGAGCTCACCATGGACAGTATCCTTCTGTCACCCACCACCTGTACTGGGTCCAGGGGGCTCCCCAGGACAGAGCTGGCCCTTCTGATCAGCCTGTCAAGTCTATTTCTGTCCCTGGTTGATATACTGCTCCCCCAGCAGGCCACACCGAAAAAGATGGCTGAAGCGACCACAGAGTTGAAAAAGACCCTAAGAAGTGGCCCCTGGACTATGAAGGCCCTCAGCCTCCTGAGTATGTCCCTTGGATCTCCACTGGGGTCGGAGCACTTCTCGGTTTACTAAAGTCCACCACCATCTCCTTGGTCTTCCCAGCACTAATCCTGAGCTGGTTCTGCTGGCACCATTCAACAAAGTCCCGGTTTAAGTCTCTGTATTCCCTATCATCACCATCAGTGATAAGGCCTTCTATAGCAGAGTCATCGTGTGAAGAGAAATGGGGCAAGAACTGTACCATGTGGTGCCCCCGTACTACAGATCACAGTATCAGACACACAGTCCTGGGCTCTCACATACTGAGGGCGGTTTGTCAGGTAGTCTAGGATCCAGTTGGACAGGTGCTGGTCCACACCACCAAGGTTCAGCTTCTTCCTCAGTAGCCCTGGCTGAATGGTGTTGAACGCACTGGAGAAATCAAAGAACATTATTCTCATAGTGTTCCCAGGTTTCTCCAGGTGAGAGAGAGCTCTGTGAAGAAGGTGGAGGAGGTCCAGAGCGGAGCTCGCTAGAGGGTGTAGGTGTGTCAGGACCATTCTCTCTAGGACCTTCATCAGGTGGGATGTCAGTGCTACAGGTCGGTAGTCATTGTAGTCCATCGGGTTGGGTTTCTATGGTACTGGTACCACACACAATTACTGTCTAAATAAATAATTCCATAATCCAATACATTATTTGTATGGAACATTCACATAACTTGTATACTTACATTTAGTAGAAGACTTGACGTTAAAATTATCTGTATTGTTTTATTTCTTTGTTTCTTTATTATCATCATATTTCACATCACTTTACAGATATCATCAGTCACTGTCCTACATAGAGCTCACAATCTAAATTCCCTATCTGTAAGACTTTGGAGCAAAGGAAGACACCAAAGTAACCTCATGCAAACATGGGGAGAATGTACAAACTCCTTGCAGAAATTGCTCTTCCTGCTCTTAAGAGCCCTTAAAGGGGTTGGTCACTTTCAGACCAATATTGTGAGACAAATGTTATTGTTTGTGCAATAAGACACTTTTTCAATATACTTTCTGTATCAATTCCTCACGGTTTTCTTGATCTCTATTTGCTACCATTCATTTGTGGATAAAACTCTGACTATGGTCATGTGATGAGCACACCGATGCATCACATGACCATGGACTGTATATCACATGACCATGGTCAGAATTTCAGGCTCCAGATTTTAGCAGAAAACTGAGGAATTCATACAGAAGTGATTTTGGAAAATTGTACAACTTTTTTTTAAAAGTCCTAATTCTAAAGCTTATAATTCTACACTTGTCCTTATGGCTAGTCTTGTGCGTCCCTTAATATTGTCTCTCTGATTGTACTGACCTGACTCCATATTGCTGATAAATCAGGTGATAGTGTCAGCTAGACCTGTCAATGGTGTCATTGATTTTATTGGCCTACACATATGAACATTTCTTGCTATAAATGTGCCCTAAGGAGGAGGCAGCAGTTAGTACAACATTAAAGCGATTAAAGCAACAAATAGAGTTCAAGTTACTAACACTGACATACAAAGCCATCCACAACCTGTCCCCTCCATATATCTCCGACCTAATATCCCCCTACCTGCCCACACGTAACCTCAGATCCTCCATAGATCTCCTACTCCGCTCTTTTCTCATCTGCTCCTCACACAAACGTCTCCAAGATTTCTCCCGTGCATCCCCCATACTCTGGAACTCCTTACTAAGAAACATCACAGGCTTCAAGAAGGCCCTGAAGACGCAGCTATTCAAGAAAGCCTACAACCCACAATAACACTACTGTCACCGCACTGCCATCTGAACTGTCTCTCCCCTCACCTTCTGTCTCTACCCCTCTTCCCTCATAGATTGTAAGCCCTCGCGGGCAGGGCCCTCTGCCCCACTGTGCCAGTCGGTCATTGTTAGTATTATACCTACCTGTATATTGTGTACTGTATGTAACCCCCAAATGTAAAGCACTATGGAATTAATATAGTAATGTACAGCCCATGGAATTAATGGTGCTATATAAGTAAATAATAATAAGAATAATAATTAGAGATGAGCGAACACTAAAATGTTCGAGGTTCGAAATTCGATTCGAACAGCCGCTCACTGTTCGACTGTTCGAACGGGTTTCGAACCCCATTATAGTCTATGGGGAACATATACTCGTTAAGGGGGAAACCCAAATCCGTGTCTGGAGGGTCACCAAGTCCACTATGACACCCCAGGAAATGATACCAACACCTCTGGAATGACACTGGGACAGCAGGGGAAGCATGTCTGGGGGCATAAAAGTCACTTTATTTCATGGAAATCCCTGTCAGCTTGCGATTTTCGCAAGATAACTTTTCCCCATAGAAATGCATTGGCCAGCGCTGATTGGCCAGAGTACGGAATTCGACCAATCAGCGCTGGCTCTGCTGGAGGAGGCGGAGTCTAAGATCGCTCCACACCAGTCTCCATTCAGGTCCGACCTTAGACTCCGCCTCCTCTGGCAGAGCCAGCGCTGATTGGCCGAATTCCGTACTCTGGCCAATCAGCGCTGGCCAATGCATTCTAATAGCCCGATGAAGTAGAGCTGAATGTGTGTGCTTAGCACACACATTCAGCTCTACTTCATCGGGCTAATAGAATGCATTGGCCAATCAGCGCTGGCCAATGCATTCTATTAGCGTGAGCTGAGTTTGCACAGGGGTTCTAGTGCACACTCGGCTCTGCTACATCTGATGCACACTCGGCTCTGCTACATCTGATGCACACTTGGCTCTGCTACATCTGATGCAGCAGAGCCGAGTGTGCATCAGATGTAGCAGAGCCGAGTGTGCATCAGATGTAGCAGAGCCGAGTGTGCATCAGATGTAGCAGAGTCGAGTGTGCATCAGATGTGTAGTTGAGCAGAACTGGCTCAGCATTGCTAAGTCTCTGCATTCGCATAGGAATGCATTGGCCAGCCTTCGGCCAATCAGCGCTGGCTCTGCCGGAGGAGGCGGAGTCTAAGGTCGGACCTGAATGGAGACTGGTGTGGAGCGATCTTAGACTCCGCCTCCTCCAGCAGAGCCAGCGCTGATTGGTCGAGTTCCGTACTCTGGCCAATCAGCGCTGTCCAATGCATTCCTATTGGAAAAAGTTTATGTCACAAAAATCACAATTACACACCCGATAGAGCCCCAAAAAGTTATTTTTAATAACATTCCCCCCTAAATAAAGGTTATCCCTAGCTATCCCTGCCTGTACAGCTATCCCTGTCTCTTAGTCACAAAGTTCACATTCTCATATGACCCGGATCTGAAATCCACTATTCGGCTAAAATGGAGGTCACCTGATTTCGGCAGCCAATGACTTTTTCCGATTTTTTTCGATGCCTCCGGTGTCGTAGTTCCTGTCCCACCTCCCCTGCGCTGTTATTGGTGCAAAAAAAGCGCCAGGGAAGGTGGGAGGGGAATCAAATTTTTTTGGAGTTTGCCACGTGATGTTCGATTCGAATCGAACACATCGAACAGCCTGATATCCGATCGAACATGTGTTCGATAGAACACTGTTCACTCATCTCTAATAATAATAAAAGGTAAGTATGTGTCGCAAAGTTTGTTTTTTTTTTTGTTTGTTTTTTTCAAATCCAAAAAATACATATTATAATTTACATGTGAATCACATTTTCAAACTAACCAATTTTCGCCATTTTCTTTTTCTAAGAAAAAACAAGAATATCAGAATGTAGGAATAAGATTGTAAGCCCTCAGTCCCATTTTGTGAAATGACTATTTCTGTGTAATGTATCTTTTTGTCTGTATTTGAACCCTACAATTTGTACAGTGCTGGGGAATATGTTGGCGCTATATAAATAAAATTAATTATTATTCATTATTAACACAGTGATGTCATAGGATAGTTGATAATGCCCACAGTAATGTCACCGTAGAGGGATAATGCATAAAGTGATGTCACAGTACAGGGATAATAAACTCAATGATGTCACAGTACAAGGATAATACACACAGTGATGTCACAGTACAGGGATAATACACACAGTGATGTCACAGTACAGGGATAATACACACAGTGATGTCACAGAATAGGGATAATACACACAGTGATGTCACAGTACAGGGATAATATACACAGTGATGTCACAGTACAGGGATAATACACACAGTGATGTCACAGTACAGGGATAATATACACAGTGATGTCACAGTACAGGGATAATACACACAGTGATGTCACAGTACAGGGATAATACACACAGTGATGTCACAGTACAGGGATAATACACACAGTGATGTCACAATGCAGGGATAATACACACAGTGATGTCACAGTACAGGATAATACGCACAGTGATGTCACAGTACAGGGATAATACACACAGTGATGTCACAGTACAGAGATAATACACAGTGATGTCACAGTACAGGGATAATACACACAGTGATGTCACAGTACAGGGATAATATACACAGTGATGTCACAGTACAGGGATAATACACACAGTGATGTCACAGAATAGGGATAATACACACAGTGATGTCACAGTACAGGGATAATACACACAGTGATGTCACAGTACAGGGATAATACACACAGTGATGTCACAGTACAGGGATAATACACACAGTGATGTCACAATGCAGGGATAATACACACAGTGATGTCACAGTACAGGATAATACGCACAGTGATGTCACAGTACAGGGATAATACACACAGTGATGTCACAGTACAGAGATAATACACAGTGATGTCACAGTACAGGGATAATACACACAGTGATGTCACAGTACAGGGATAATAAACTCAGTGATGTCACAGGACAGGGATAATACACACAGTGATGTCACAGTACAGGGATAATAAACTCAGTGATATCACAGCACAGGGATAATACACACAGTAATGTCACAGTACAGAGATAATACACAGTGATGTCACAGTACAGAGATAATACGCACAGTGATGTCACAGTAGAGGGATAATACACACAGTGATGTCACAGTACAGGGATAATGCACAAAGTGATGTCACATTACAGGGATAATACATACAGTGATGTCACAGAAGAGGGATAATACACACAGTGATGTCACAGTAGAGGGATAATACACACAGTGATGTCACAGTACAGGGATAATACACACAGTGATGTCACAGTACAGAGATAATACACACAGTGATGTCACAGTACAGGGATAATACACACAGTGATGTCACAGTACAGGGATAATACACACAGTGATGTCACAGTACAGAGATAATACACACAGTGATGTCACAGTACAGGGATAATACACACAGTGATGTCACAGTACAGGGATAATACACACAGTGATGTCACAGTACAGGGATAATACACACAGTGATGTCACAGTACAGGGATAATACGCACAGTGATGTCACAGTACAGGGATAATACACACAGTGATGTCATAGTACAGGGATAATACACACAGTGTTGTCACAGTACAGGGATAATACACACAGTGATGTCATAGTACAGGGATAATACATACAGTGATGTCACAGTAGAGGGATAATACGCACAGTGATGTCACAGTACAGAGATAATAGGAAAATGTTTGTTTTGGTACCGTGTTAGCCAGTGGTTATGAAATATGAAAAAAAACAAAAAAACTTTTTAAGTCTTCAGTAGGTGATACCTTTTTTAATGGCTAACTCATAATGATGACAGAATATGACGTTTCGAAGCTTCGAAACGTCATATTCTGTCATCATTATGAGTTAGCCATTAAAAAAGGTATCACCTACTGAAGACTTAAAAAGTTTTTTTGTTTTTTTTCATATTACAGAGATAATACACACAGTGATGTCACAGTATAGGAATAATACACACAGTGATGTCACAGTAGAGGGATAATACACACAGTGATGTCACAATAGAGGGATAATACGCACAGTGATGTCACAGTACAGGGATAATACACACAGTAATGTCATAGTACAGGGATAATACACACAGTGATGTCACAGTACAGGGATAATACACACAGTGATGTCACAGTACAGGAATAATACTCACAGTGATGTCACAGTACAGGGATAATACACACAGTGATGTCACAGTACAGGGATAATACACACAGTGATGTCACAGTACAGGGATAATACACACAGTGATGTCACAGTACAGAGATAATGCACATAGTGATGTCACAGTACAGAGATAATAAAACAGTGATGTCACAGTACAGGGATAATACACACAGTGATGTCACAGTACAGGGATAATACACACAGTGATGTCACAGTACAGGGATAATACATACAGTGATGTCATAGTACAGGAATAATGTACCCAGTGATGTCACAGTACAGGAATATTTAATAATGTAATGTCACAACAAAGAGGTAACAAACACAATTATGTCACAGTGCGGAGGTAATAAGCAATGATGTCATAATATAATAATAATAATGTTATTTGTTTAGTGCCAACATAATCTGCGGCACTTTACAATATTGTGAATAAACATTGGCATTCCGTATATACAAATGGGTCAAGTGACAAAGGTAACCTCTGCACAACTTATATTCACTGCTCGCCACCACACTGTCTCATATCCTGCCAGGATCAAACTTGGATTGTCGCTGAGACGAAAAATTATTATTACTCGGGTCTTCAAATAAAGATTACTACAACCTCTTTAATACGCAGCATGTGGGCAGATGAGTGGTTTGTACTAGTACCGATCATGACATTAGTCATGTCCACACTTGGCACATATCATTTCCATCATCATTGCTGTGTTTATTCAACAATATATTCTATAAATAGGAATGTTGTAAATCACTTTAATGAAATATTGTTTAATTGGTTGTCACTCTATAACCAGATTCATCTGCTTCACCTGGAAGCATTGCATCTAAAAGCTAAAAACAGGGAGATTTTTACACCCTTGTATAAAATAAAAGTAAAGCTCTGCAGTTCTTCACGCAGAGATTTAGACAGAAAGTTCGCCTTAGGTCAATTATACCTATGGGCAAATCTCTGGCGTTTCCATAGGTATAATTGACATGCTGCAATTTCCAAAACCGTGCTGATTTTGGAAATCATGGCATGTGGCAGTGTGGTTTTTACTGCAGAGTGGGCATGGTATTCGCTAGAATCCCATCCACTTTGCTGGTACTGTAAAACACCACAATTTTTTCTGCCGTGTCGTACCCCAGTGGTAAAAACCATGCTGAGGAAACACTTAGCCAGGGACGCCCTTCTGCCCAGCAGCGCCTATCGCGTTGTACTGTGGAGCGGGGAGGAACGCCACCTCCCTCTGCTCACACAGCTCGTCCATAGACGAGTATTATCAGGAGAGGGGGGGGGTCCTCCCCGCTCCACAGTACAGTGCGATAGGCGCTGCTGGGCAGAAGGGCATCCCTGGCTAAGTGTCAGAAACGCCCTTCTGACTGTAAAGCGCTACAGTACCGTGACCGATAGCACTTTACCCGTGGCACAGATTGGGAAAGCCGACAGTGCACTGAATTCATCTCACTGTCAGCTTTCCAGCAGTATATAGAACTGCCTGTGCCCAATCTGATGAAAGGTCCTCTTTAAATTCAAAGACAAACAACAGACTAGAAAATGTTACTTTTCATGCTGTAGATAGAAAAGTTTGCTAAAGAAGATGACACAAGTGATGCAGCACATTAAGTAAATTCTACTTTGCCTTTGTAACATTTCACAAGCTGTATTTCTTGGAAATGCTAGTTCATTCTTCCCACAGTCTTATCTAGCCAATGCATTATCAGTCATTTCATGAGTTTATTCCTTGCTTTTGTGTGGGATTCTTGGCTCCACTGTAGCATTTCAATAAATGATGTGAAAAACTTAGTTCAGCACCAAAACATCAAAGTGGATAATAATAACCATACAATTGGGCTATGAATAGAAATTACCATATGAATCACAAAGGAATTTTATACTCGAAAATACATATTTAGGGTAGATACGGGCATCAAAACACTCATAAATCATAGATTGATGCTTCTAATTTGGAATATATATAATATATTGTATAATATATACAAGTTTAAATTCTCTCATATATATATTTACACACACATATACGTGGTCTTCCGGAACGCTTCTTATGGATGTCCTGAACAGTTCCATCAGCTTCAAACTTATCTCTAATTCGAGTGATGGTAACTCGTGTACGTGGTTCTTTGTTAAACTCCCTCCTAAATTGTCTTTGCACTTCTACTGCGTTTTCATACTTCCAGTAGCATTTTAGAATAAATTTCCTTTCTTAAAAGTCAAGTCTGTATGCCATCACTCGGTTTAATGGGTTCAGTCTGTAAAGAAAGAATAAATAATTGAGTTATCAGCTGCTAAAATGTGTATACATTTTTTTGGGACACGCTGTATATATATACTCACCAGGATTCTTAAGCCTTCCGGCTTTAACCCATATATACAAGAAAACCTTCCACCATGGAGCTTCAATGTAACCCCTAAATTTAGTATATACTGTAGATGTTTGTAATAGGATTTTGCCTTTGTTACGTCTCGTTGCAATACCACATTTCACCACTGTTGGCAGCAAATGCTTTCCATAGACTGCAATTGAACAGCGCCTCCAGCTCTGATCTACAGATTTGCTATAATTAAAACACTGATGTCTAAATGGCATATTGTATGTCCCAGACTTGGCAGTGTGTCTCTGCAGTTTAACCAATACAACGCAGTATTATTCAGCAAATACTGAAGTTTTTTTGTAGGAGCCCTTTTATCTGCACTTAATGAGCATATCTATCAGAATATAAAGTATATATTGTATACACATATTGTTTTATAGGTTATAAAACTGTGCCTATTAACGTCCGTTAGTATTCAGTGGGAAGATCCGCCAGAACATACTCTAAATGTGTGCAAAAACAGATGATCATTCATCTGAATGGCCGCCATGTAATACTACATTTCTCTGTAGCAGTTGTGGATTACCCCAGCAAAATCATCCGCTACAATCTCACATCATAAGGATTTGCTCGTTTGGACCCTTATGGTATTAGCCTATATAGACTCATAGACAGTATACGTGATGATGTATGGTGTATCTATGAGACGCCTCCTTATTCTCACCATACAATTATGTCTTGGTAATATTTTATGTAATAGGGAATATCATATGTTTTAGTTTGTAGATTCTCATGTAATATCTGTCTCTGGGTCTTTGTGTCTCTGTATATATTCAGGCATGGATCTGCAATATAGTGATGTGCATGAGACTCTACGGTAATACATTATCCACTAAAGCTACTACTATATGTCATATAAGAGTATATTGTACTTTCATATGGATTAAATTGAATTTGTAACTATGGAGGGTTAACTTAGTGAGCATGTGGATTTCACAAATGGGAAAATTTATTAACACTGGCAAGCTTTGGAAATGGCGTGCCAGTATCCCTCCACTATGCAGAATAACCAGATGTTCTGGTCTATTCGAAAATTTCCAGGTTGCATCTCCCATTGTATTCCATCACTTTTCTATACAATAAATTTATATAAACTAGTTAGTACCCTCAAAACTGAAGTACCGCACACATTATTCGTCACTCTTATGTGTGTCACAAGGGCTTTATACCCTCAATACTAAAGTGCCGTATATTTTTTGACAGCTATATGCGTGTCACAGTCGTACAAGGGCTTTGTACTAACATACATTGACTACTCCCCCCAGGATATGGTCATGGTTGTGGGTCAACATATGTTTGTTAACTGCTTGAGGATTAATGTGAGTATGCTTGTCATGAGCACCAGGCTATTGCACATTATGTATGCTATACTTGTCATGCTCATCACCATTTTTGAAGGGGTTAAATAAAAGATATCACTATTTTCTCTGATCTGTGCCATTGGGACTGTGTCTGTGTGTTACTGCCATTGCTTTCCTACTGATCTCACAGATATATGGTAGTAGCAGTGCTAGAACCTCAATGTTAAATTTGCCTTACAACCCCTTTCAATAGTAACACATGGTATTCCTGTCTCAGATTTATGCCTGGTATGGGAAGATATTTGAGGTTTATTGAAGAACCCCAAGGCACACCATATTTCCTGCACTGTCAGTCCCATAGACTTCATTTGGAATGGCACCAAGCATGTTTGGTTTTATATCTATAGAACATAGATCTATAGAACATGGTTAGATACAGTGCTTGACTATCTGCAATATCCAGCCTTAAAGGCTATCTATTGCATCTATTATATATTAAAATAATTTTTGGTTTTGGTTTTTATTAAAAATTCTGAATATGTATGCAGCCTGTGTGTGTTCTGTGTTCTCATCCATTGGAGCCTGCACGGCTTTGCAAATTGCAGCATGTCCGCACTGTGTTTTTTCCCGCAAAGTCGGCATGGGATTCACATGAATCCCATCCCCTTTGCTTGCACTATGAAACGCCGCGATTTTTCCCGCAGCGTCTCCGCTGCAGGCAAATCGCTGCGTTTACGTCCCGTGGGGCCCCGGCCTAAAACATTGTTCAACCGAGCAGAGATAATGGTTACACAATGAGCTGTCAGAATACTTATGTGAAAAATTTCACTCTGAATGGCACTGAGCAGCCATCAATGTTTGAGAACACAGCTGAGTCACATTCATCTGGGGCTAAGCAGCAAGTGAAAGCTGTGCTAGGATACTGAAGTTCTGCTTTGACTTTCTGCCATGGGAAAGTCAAAAATTAAGAGCAGTCTGAGCAGATGTCTGTCCCAATTGTTCTTCATTCTCTGCCATGAGAATGGGCCCTTATTACCCAACCTATGGATAGTGATATAATGAGTAGCATTATTAGTTAAACTTTGAGTACTATCCCATAGCATAAGGCTGAGTTCACTCGGAGTGCACTGCACCGTCATCCAGTCGCAGCTACCCGTTTTTTGGTCCGGAATCTGAGGCGGCCTCCGCCTCAAATTCCAAAAAAACCCGTGTGAACCTGGCCTAATCGTTCCATGACAAAGATGTTTGCAAAGATTATGTGTCCAATAGGTCCATGTGACTGTTTTGTTGACTTCTGCCATACTATAATTTAGCCCAAGCTCAACTTGGAATAAGAGTCGATATAGTAAGATTGCAGTGACCTCCTACTGTCCATTGATGCTGGTATATGGGTAGAACGGCCAATTTCAGATCCAAATCAACTGGGTTAAAAAAAAAAAAATCATCTAATCCAAAGTCTTTGGGAAACTTTTTTCCTGATCTTAATGTAGTGTTGACATGATAGGACTAGTTAGTAAGTTAGCCTCACATGAACCCTTCTACTGCCATAACAAACACATTGCTATGTTGGCATCTTGCACAGAAGCTGCTGTAGACTGAGCCTTTGTTTCGATGCTGTTAGCTGCAGGAGGGTACAATACACACTTCTACTAATAGACAGATTTAATGCACATCAATAAAAAAAAATGCACATTTTCTCCGTTTGCCTAACAGCACAAGTTGGCACAAGAAGTATTAAAAACCACGATAGCTACACAATTCTTTACAAATTAATTCCAAGGTTTTGACACTTTTTCAGAAGTTTCCAATTATTATCTTGTGTCTGAAGTCACTCATCTTATAACCAGCTGAGATCAATTTCACAGGCAGTGATGTAACTAAAGTTTTGTGGGCCCCGATGCAAATTATTGTCCGAGGCCGTCTATCCCTTCCCTACAGCAAATTCTTGATAGTGACGGTTACAGGATCCCACACAGTATAATATGCTCCACAATGGCCCCCAGGTAGTATTATACACACAACAGTGGCCACCCACACAGTATTATATGCTGCACAGTGGCAGCACACACAGTATAATATTCTCCCCACAGTGGCCCCACAGAGTATAATATGTTCCACACAGTGGCCCCACCCATTATTATATGCTGCACAGTGGCCACCATACAGTATTATATGCTCCCAACAGCCTTCCGCCGCTTTGGTGATATTATTATACTCTGGGGTCTCCTCAGACCCCAGAATATAATGATCAGAGACTGGGGGAAGGTGATTAAAAAATAAAAAAAACAGTCATACTCACCTTGCCTCACCTTTCCTGGGCATCCTCAATCCATCCTGTTGTCTTCAGCATCTTCGACCCTCTTCAGACTTCACTGCTGAGGCCTATAATTGGGCTTCAGCGGTCATATGGGATGCTCTGACATCATTAGTCCGCTGTGCCCCATGTGTCCACTGGGGCCTAATCACAGGCTTCAGCGCGGCCTCACTGACATGACAGAAGAGTGCCGGAGAGAATGCTGAGCCCAGGAGAGTTGAGAATATGTATTTATTATTTTCAGACACCTGCCCTGAGCTGCCTATTATTGGAAAGGGGCCTAGCGATATGCCAGGGTCACCTTTCCAATAACAGTATGTATAGCAGTCGGGGAACCAGTCTTTCTCCGATCACCATCATAGTGGTCCGGTGCCCTGGACAACTCCAGCCGACCGTGGGCCCCATACTCCTCTGGGCCTGGTCGCAGTTGCACCCCTGTAACTGTAATCGTTATGCCACTGCTCACAGGCTCCCGAAAAGTCTGAATGCACCAATATAGAATTTTTCTATTCTAGAAGGTTATTTTCTATTGACACATTCCCTTTAATCGTATTTGCTGTAAAGACACTTGACTCACAATACCTTTCCAAGTTTGTATCTTATCTAGTGGAGCTTATACATAAGTCTGCTTCTGGACATCATTTGTCAGGAAACTAAAGAGGTTGAATGCACAGCTAGAATGTTTGAAGCGTTGAAGCGCTCCTACATACTTATTATACTTACTTATTATATTATTAAATATCTTGCCAGCAAATTATATAAGATCCTACTAATATTATAAATGTGAAAGTTTGGATGTTTGTTTGTTTGTTACACAATCACGCAAAAACGGCTGAATGGATTTGGATGAAATTTGACACATAGATAGTTTGTAACCTCAATTAATACATAGGCTTTTTACCCCAATAAATGACATGTCTTCAAGGCTATTATGAATTTATGTTCACATACTATATTACACTGCTCTTGGAAACAGCTTATCTCAGGTTCTGATAAAGCCTGGTCTGTTATGTCTCTGTGTAAACACACAGCTAACTCTCAGTCCATTATTTACAAGCCTCTGCATATTATTTGATGTGCTCCAGGCAGTGTGCTGACACACTGGATGGGAAAATACATTTAATCCAAATTGGCAGTTTGACAATTTTAAACATGCTGGGAAAAAGAAAATCTAATTTATCGCAAAATTCTAAAACGTCAAGAGCTGTGAAGGTAGCCAGAAGTCACAGAGTTCTCCTCAAGCAGAGCTCAGGGGGAATCATTGACGCCAACAACACACTCATTATATGGTGTCCCAGTGAGCTGCTGAGATGCCGGAACAATCACAGTCACAGTGCGAGGAACAAGTTCAGCGGCAGGCCAGTTTGAGAATTGCCGAAACACAGGAGCACACGGTCATCGACGCTAACAACACGCTCATTATATGGTGTACCAGCGAGCTGCTGAGATGCCGGAATAATCACACACACAGCCTGAGGAATGTATTCAGTGACAGGCCAGGTTGACAGCTGCCGAAATGCTGGAGCAAGCACAAAAATTGTAACAAAATATAAAACAATTTTGAATATTGAAAATATTTTTGTTAATTGTTTTTATTTATACAAACACAATTTTACTATTTAAGGGAATATATTTTCATATAATTTCCTTTACAGTGTTAACATTGGCAGCATGCTGGCTCAGTGGTTAGCACTGCAGCCTTGTAACACTGGAGTCTTAGGATTGAATCCAATCAAGGACAACATCTTCATGGAGTTTGTATGTTCTCCCCATGTTTGTGTGTGTTTCCACTGTGTACTCTGGTTTCCTCCCATACTCCAAAGACAAACTTATAGAGAACTGTAGATTGTGTGCCCTATATGGGACAATGTCTGTAAAAGCTCTGCGGAATATGTTGGCGTTATACAAGTAAGCTGAGGAATAATATTAACATGATCCTTACTCAGTACTATAAATCACTCTTCACACCCTACACAAGGAAAAACAAATAGGGTAATTTCATAAGAAACCAGTTAACCAATCAGTATGTTTTTGGTGTATGGAAGGAAACATATGGTAAATAGCAAGGGAAACCCTATAGAAAGAGAGAGAGAGAGAGAGAGAGAACTTGCAAGCTCCATACAGGAGTCATCATGGTTGGATGTGACAGAAGGATCCAAGAGTTGTAAGGTAAGGGTACTAATATAAGAGTCATGGTTTTATCATCAAAAAATTCATTTAGAGGCTTTTCCAGCCCCAAGGGCATTTTTTTTATGTAGATTGTGAGCCCCATATATAGGGATCACAATGTACAAACTCCTTGCAGATGTTGCTCCTGGTGGGATTTGAACTCAGAACTCCAGTGCTGCAAGGCTGCAGTGCTAACCACTGAGCCACCATGTTGCCCCACCTAAGTGCATTTTTCATCTGGATGACCTATCAACAGGATATTCCATCATAGATTGTAAGCTGTTATGAGCAGGAGTTGCATTGTGTGAATTGAGTATTACTGTTTTTTTTTGTCTGTCCTTGAACCCTACAAATTGTACATTATTTTTATTATTATTATTAGTATCTGAGCTGTGGGGTCCAACACCTGGACCTTACACAGATCCACTGAACTTATTGCAAAGGAAGCGGGGCACAGGAAACAGTTAAGGGGGGGGGAGGGGTAGAAGCGTTCTCTCCTATTCAGGTAACAGGAGAAGAGCTGTAATTCCCAGGTGCCATCACTGTACACCTGGAGTTCCAGACAAGCAAATACTGTGGACGTATCCTGTGCATATGCATTTGGAGCTAGAAAGGCCTTTAAAACATATTTTGGTGGTGTTTTATGTCTTTGTACCTATGTAAATAAAATGGAAATATTCAGTTGTTACAGTCTTCTGAAATTGAAACCATTTGCCAGCATTTTTCGCAGCTGTTTTCTGCTTATCTGTGTAGACTGGGTATGGTGAGAAGAGTCATCTCATTGTTATTGTAGGACATCAGTTTGACAGAAATATACTGCTGGATGCAATGTCGTACTCAGTTTCCTACTGGGTGAAATGATTCGACAACCTCGAAGATATAGCCCATAGAGTACTGGGGAAGCCTCTACTGCTTTGGTAGGCCAGTCCAACACTGACTGGATATCCAACTAAGATATTAATACTACATACTACTACTTCATCTCCTTTGTGGTCTCTGGGAGAGGTAACTGAACTCTGTTCCTTCCTGGATAAGTTGGTTGAGACTTCTCTGACCACAAACTCCTATTTTTTTAAAGAACACACCTTGTTTTACTGTCTATACCTACAATTTTAGGAAGGAAGAGAATCCAATATGGCCGCCCCATGGGATTTTTTTAAAGTAAAAAGCCACATTTCTAAAACGTTATTTGTTTTCTACAACTTTACATCTGAATAATGATACTGAGTAAATACATGACACAGAAATGTACAACCGATGTTATATAAATTAACCGCATACATACGGATCATGTTAAAGTTAACGTAATGAAATCTAGAAGATAAGTATGGGTTTTCTTCTAAAGAGGTTACTTGTAAGTAATATCCTGGAGCTGCCACACTCTACAATTTCATTTAGGCTTCCTTAAAATATATATGATTTTGCTTTCTATTCCTAGATAATAGTACGGTACGGTATTTGCAAACCATTCCCCATGAGTAGCCCAGTAGTAGTTTCTCTGATGAACAAACCCATAATAACATAGAATGAATAGGAAATGTGCAGTTAGTTTTATAAAAGGTTGCTAACTTCATCATTTTAACAAGACCTTCCCTTTCCGGAGTTCCCACTTACAATAATGGCGAGAGCTTTAATAGAAAAAGTCAATTTACAGGTCTTTGACGTCACATTGTAAACGGTCTTAGGTCCAAGTATTTTACAATGGCGATCAAAGTAAAGTAGGACCCATAAAACTACAATACTACGTAGTTACTAGTTTATGGCTACAACTCTTAGTATTCCTGTAAGCCGGAATATAGTTCAATGTAACTGGAAAGGTAAAGTTAGAGTAACTATGACTTATTGGAACTAAGAACGTACTGCTGGAAGCAAGGGAAGACCATATAGGACATAAAAATATCTTGCAGATTTTTGGCCCAAATCCACTGCAGAATTCATATGTATTACACATTGGTTTTGTTGCAGATTTCACCCTATATATTGAGGAGAGTGATATCTGCTGTGAAATCTACAGAAATGAGTATGCAAATATGTTCTCTATCATGGGAAGATGAAAACTTGCTCTAATACCACAGTATGGAAGGTAGCGCTCTACGGATCAATGCCTGTCTTTTCTTTTTTTTTTTTTTTTAATATAGATTGTGAGCCTCACAATGTATGTTTCTTACCCTATCAGTATGTCTTTTTAGAATACGGGATGGAAATCCATGCACGCATGGGGGGGAACATGCAAACTCCTTGCAGATGTTTTTTTTGCCCTTGGTGGGATTTGAACACCAGGACCCCAGCACTGCAAGGCTGCAGTGCTAACCACTGAGCCACTGTGTGGCCCCCTAATGCCTTTCTTTTCTGAAACGAAGTGGAATGGTGTGGGATGAAAGCCATGTCAGGATGTCTCCTCCAAAAGAAAGAGAAAAAAGTCCACAGACAGCTTTTCTGGGGCTATAGCCCTTAATCGCTGCAAAGAAGGGTAGTGGTTGGATAAGTGAGAGGTCTGAAAAATGGCCTGAAGAGGATTTGGAATGAGACATAACACCTCTTCCGACCCATATCTATGACCTCTATTTTTCCAACTAGTACCACACTGTGAGGAGGGAAAATAACCACTAATAGTAATTCTGGCTTGGCTTTAAAATGGACCTTTTACCACCTCCAACAAGCTGTCAACTAATAGTTGCTGCTCCACTGATTCTGGAACAGTTGGAATTTTTCCTCTAGCTCCAACCTCTCATGAGCTATCAATGCTGTTAGTTTTAGTGACTGATATACTATTTAGGTTCTGTACTGTCAGGAGGGAGGTGTCAGGCAGGAGCAGACAAGGGGTGTGATTCTAAGCTCTGACACTGGCTGCATTTGATTGGAGCTCTGAGTCACACCTCTGCCTGAGACCGCCCTTCTGATATTACAGAGCTTAATAACATATAAAGCACCAAAACTACCTGCACTTGTTTCTGAGGAATGGCGGGAGCTAGAGAAAAAATTCCAACTGTGCTGGAATCAGTAGAGTGGAGCCTAATCACAGATGCTAAAAACCCTTAATTGGGGGAGGTGGTGAAAGCTTTGTAATATACCTTATCAAAGAAATGTTTCTCCCTTCACTTATCCTCATAGAGATCCATTTGTTGTCTCCATATATACCTCATACACAGAACTCTATGGAGAGGGAATGGGGAGGAGTTGGAGATAGTTAATTGATTTACTGTGATACAATATATTACAAAGCTTTTCTATTAATATTTAACACTGTGTGCTCACATATATTCACATTTTCTATCCATAGTTGCACCAAAAGTTGATGTTCATGGGGTATTACTGGTTGGGGGGAGGGTCATCTCTCTGGATGAAAATTGACTGAGCAGGCATCTCCAAGCATTTCCTATGTGTTGGGAAATCCCAGAAAGTATAGGCAGGGAACCTGATAGCATCAGAACAAAAGTGACAGGGGGTTGGGAAGAGGTCAATAAGATTTTGTTATATTTGGTTTTACCCTGTGTTAACCTTTTAAGCATATTTTAATCTCCCTGGAAAACTCCTTTAAGAGTGTCCTGCTGTGTGTGCTATAAGTAAAATTCCTAGTCTTTTCTTGCACATTTTGTCCTGA
The DNA here is from genome assembly GCF_031893055.1 of Leptodactylus fuscus. Taxonomy (NCBI): domain Eukaryota; kingdom Metazoa; phylum Chordata; class Amphibia; order Anura; family Leptodactylidae; genus Leptodactylus; species Leptodactylus fuscus. The sequence continues at coordinate 49,197,632 of NC_134265.1, forward strand.
AGCTGATTCATGCAGCCATAATTATAAAGTGCATCCAATAGTTCTACTATAAAACTGCCAAAGTTTGAGAAATGTACATCATTAATGCACCCGTAATACAAACCAATAATTTATATCAGCCCCATCGACTTCTGCAATACTTTGAACCTTTTATTACATTCTGTCTCACAGCAGGAAACACAAGAAAATTCCTTTTTCTGTGCTATATGAAGAAAAATCATTGATATTACTAAGAATCCCTAAAATCAATGGCTACAATAGAGTAATTTATGTAACTTCAGCATGAAAAGGCAATATTTCATCATAGAACTGATTTTCTCAGTCTCTAGTCCTTGGACGCTGAGCCTGTGGGAACCCTCACTGATAAGTTGTTTGAAGGACCGCAGCATTTGTATGGGACAAGGCTGCAATACCCTGTACAGCCACTACGTTATGTACAGTGTGCGGATAGATAATCCAAAGTGGGCAATGAAAAGGTTGCAGGTCCTTTCAAACAAGTAGGACCATCAATATCCATCAATATCATGATCCTGGACAGAGTTTACAATGGAGGACTATCATATGACATGGATTTTCAGAGTAATTACACCAACCTTATCAGGTCTAAGAGACCACTATAATAACATATGCAGGTTTTACTGTGAAACCTAGTGGCAGATCTTCTCTAATTCTAAGAATCCCATGAACTTGTGTGTCCTAAATATATTATGCAAATGTTGTGATCCCTATGTGTAAGCGGCCATTTTCTTGTGGACACTTACACAGTAAGCTGGTGTAAGTGGCCATTTTCTTGTGGCCTGTGGGCATACGCAGTCAGCTCTGCCCTAGGCCCGAGGCCTAGAATTTTGAACCCAGCTCTGGAATAAGACGCACAGAGAGGTCGTTACTGAAGAAGATGGAGGCGGCGCTGGAGAGTTCTCTTGCAGCATTGGGGACGCCCCCAATGTTGCTTGAGTGCTGGGGCCCGCCCCCAGTGCTATGAGAGAACTCATTTGCATACAGATGAAAACCGGGATTTCTACCGAATGGCGGCGCTGAAAAGACATTTAACGGTAGGAGAAGAACAGCCTTTCTTAAGGCTATTCCGATGTGTGATAGAGAAAAAATGTGATTTTAATGAGCTATACCACTCCTTATATGAGATACAGCTAACTGTTGTTTGACTCCAAAATGACATGACTAAAATCCCCAAGCATAAGGATATTCAATATAGGATGGAGAAAATACACTGTACACAACTATTATAACACAATGTGCAACATGAATAAAAAATACACATTAAAAAGCACACAAATATATATTACACAAATACATGAAATGAGTAGAAGAAAGCTTGAATATCTCCAGGTTACTATGACAATCTGCCCTCAAAGCACCCGCTTGGTAGAGAAATATCATTGTGTTCTTGAAACTTTATCTTAGTAAGAGAATCTCAGGTGCATCTGTAGTAAACCAAGAGATTATGATTCATATCTCCAGCTCCCATATGTCCAGGTTTTATCAGGACAACCTTATTGTTTTGCCACTGGAGACCTATAAATGGCAATATTAGTTTCCTTAGATTTAAGGTTCTGGGGCTTTCAGATTATTGGAAAATGTTTTATTATATTAGTGAAGCTTTGGAACACCATTACAGATCAGATCAGGAAATTGTCATCGGCAATTCCCTGTTATGATGTAATGGGAATCGCTCCTGTTATCAGTCTCGGCAATGTCAATAACAAGCCTGCAAGAGGTGATAGTTGTGTTTTGTAATAGAAAGCAGGTCATTATTACAACAGCCTATATTCTGTGATTGGCCAAGTATGTGGATCAGATGAAGTATCATGACTCTTTAGGGAGACGTAACCTATCCAGGCCACCTTGCTGTATGTAGAGTCTAACAGACGTTGCATATTCTACCAGGAATTCTGGGAAAGGAATATGGCCATGGGTTCTAAGAAACCATTGTCTGGCATAAAAGCCAAACTAGGAAACCTTGTCTAAAAGGAAGAAATACCCTTCAGCAGACAGCTGTTTCACGTCCTACTAAAGTCTTAAAGGTTGATATGTGGAATGGGATGCGGACATATTCCCTATGAATGAAGGGTTATCCCTGAGAATTACTGTATTTGTTGCGGTCTAAGAAAACTCAGTGCAACGCAGACTTTACTTACTAAATGTAGGCTGTCAACATGGTATGTACACTATGTTAAAACATGTCTGGTGTTGTCTTTCTTAAATTGTTTATGTTTCCAAAATTCCAAAAATATAGCAGCTTTTCTAATGATCAATGAGAATTATAGTAGACCAACACTTCCTGATCTGTGGAGATTAATTCTCATCACTGGTGGCATTACAATGAAAGGCAACACCTCTATTATAAAATTGGAAACAGATAAGACAGGATCCGCCATTGTTAAATTGCAATTTCTTTGCAGCTTGTACAGATTGGGTTCTGTTCTGAGATTTCTAGAAGGTTGGGGTAGTTTAGTGGTTGCCCAACATTCAGCCAGTGAGTTGTAATGATGGGAATTTTGGCTCTTTTCAGCGAACTGGATCACTAGGCTCCGCTCACTGAATAGAACCAATTCTATTGACTCTCAAATGGCTCCCTATTTAATACATTTTTCTGTGCTGCAAAGAGCAACCATAGGGTTAAAAGGGGCGGGACTAGAAGTTTAGAAGTAGCTTTCTGCTATTTAAAAGAATTGCCTCCTGGCTCTCAGGAGCCGATTCCTGGTGTTCACGTGAAACAGCCGGCTCATAGAACTCTGCTGTCCATGACCAAAACTTGCCCTACATTTCCCTATAGTGTATGAAGTTGGGGGACTATGCCCCAGTGGTTGTCCAGATCATCACTGTGCAAAATGTAAGAGGACTGTAGAGTAATAACCATTCGTATTTGTGTATGTAAAGTGACATATGTGTGGAACCATATTGCCATGACTTGACGTTCCCTCATTTTGCCCTGTAACTGAATGAACCTTGTCTGGTAAACTGACCCATGAGCATCATCGTCACCCTATCTCCATGAAGCGCTCCCCAAAATGCCAGCACATGGGGGCCAAGTAGCAGGAATTGCCCTGTGAACTCTTCAACGTGGGCTCGTCATCACAATGACATAGGGCCTGCAAGAGAATTTGGCGCCAATAGCCATCATGACCAGAGTAGCCACCATCTTTGACATTGCATAATGATTCATTCATCCAACATTGGCTTGTGCATGGACCCTATAGCCATGCTTCTAAGGGACAGTTACTGGGGACATTACTAGAAGCAGTGCAGAATTTATTATCACACCCAGGCCCTGGCTCTTCCGCTATACCACTGTACATAAGTGGCATATCTAAAAATGGAGGACACCCAGCACTCTAAAATAAAATCCATTAACTTTATTTAGGAGAGACAACCCCAAATCTTGGATGCCCTCCATTCTTAGGTCTTGTTTACATGTCTGTTCTGATTTTGGCGTTGTGCATCCTTTCCGATTGTCTGTTTTTGATGTTATCCAATGCCATCCATTTGAAATAGACAATCATAGGGTATGACCATTTTATTTTATCTGACCATTTTTTCACTGTCATGTCACTGTCACCATGTCTTTGGCCCACCGCGGCTAGATTTGTCTGCACTTGAGAAAGGGCATTCAGGCGTCGTGCTTAATAAAGTTTATTATTGTGAATGGGCGAGCACTGGTCCTTGGCTATTCCTTTGGAGGCTGGTCCTTTTCTTCCATTTTCTGACTCCAGGGATGACTAGGTGAGCTGCACAATGGCATGTTATGGTTGGTAGTTCCTGGTATACATTGTATCTTCGGGCCTAAGTTACTCTGGTAAGCTTTGTTTTACACTATACATGTCAATATTCTTTGCTTTTTTTTATGGAACCTTAGAAGAACAAGGATTTGTCTATTATTATTATTTGTTTATTTATATAGCACCATTAATTCCATGGTGCTTTACATTTGGGGGTTACATACAATACACAAAATATACAGGTAGATATAATACTAACAATGACCGACTGGCACGGTGGGGTAGAGGGCCCTGCCCGCGAGGGCTTACAATCGTAGAATATAATGGATATGGGTACACGCAGTTCTGTGTGCATAAGATCACCCGTCTACCAAAAATCACAGGCTTTTCTCATAGATGCAAGTTCACATACTTACCAAAAAGGACAAAAGTTTACGTGACGTTCTCAATTTCCCTTATTCGTAGCAACGCTTTGCACATTTCTTATGTCTGCAGAAATGAATATTGCTGAATCTTGGCCCGTTCGTAATGTTTACTTTTCTCTGGTTAAACACAGATTACAATCTGCCTTTGTCAACTAAAATGTACCAGAATGATATTGGACATATGTCAAGCCTCGCTACAGGTCTGACCTGCATAGATTATGTATTATAATCCTCAACCCGTGACTATAATGTGCTCTTTATTTCAGCATGTCTAGACAAGCATATTAATATTTAACAAAAGCTATAGTTTGTTAATCTCGCTCCCTTTTATTTCTCCTTAAACCATTGCACACGGACATGTGCATTTATTTTGTTAAATACAGTCACATGCAAGTCCGGGCACAAGCATTCATTCCATTTAAAGAACAAATTCCAAAAAGTCTTGGAAAAATTGAATATTGTTATTTACGTATATTCATCTATTAAAGGGAAACTGTCATCAGAAAATGAGCTTCTGTTCCAATCATTTTTTCTCAATTTTTCACTAGCCACTGAGACTCTACAAAATAGACATACTTGTGGTTGCTTTTCAGGTTTTGCTGTGTACAATGAGGGCACAGTCAGCAGGCAGCTCATTATCATCACATGCTGGATTCCAATGACAGGTTACACCTCTATTATAAAGCTGGAGGCACGTAGAACAGAGTCACACCCATGGTAACAGGTGATCCAGACAGCTCAGTTCCTTGTCCCTTTCCCCCCATGGTCACGTGTGTATATGCCACAGATCATAGTCACACAACTCTTAATAATCAACTCATTGGACAGAATTTATATAGACTTGTGTTTTTCCATACCAGTCTTAAACAATTTCTCTTCTGGAATATAGTCTCCAAGTAATTCTGGTGCATCTTGGGTAATCCTATGTACCCTTGCTGAAGTAGATTTCAGATATGACTCCTGGAGTCAGTTATAGTCTCTTGATCATCTGATTCATCTGGTTGTGTCCTTGAGTCTGGACCAGTGAGCGTGGTTCTTCCTTCTTGAGGTTTGTGGTCCTCCATCCAACTGTGACTGCGCAATTCACCATCATCCGGTTGTGTCCTTGAGTCTGGACCAGTGAGCACGGTTCTTCCCTCTTGAGGCTTGTGGCCCTCCTTCCAACTCTGACTATAAAATTATCTTTAAGGCTTCAACTGGCTAGACTGATGCAATAAAATGTCTCCTGGTCTTCACCCTTAATTCTCATAAGGTGGTATAGACTTTGTTGCAAGAAGATTTCCAAGTGTCAGTCCTCAAAATAGTGACAAATTGGCAGCTGTACAAAACAGCAATAACAGAACAGGAACAAGACCCAATGTAAAGTGTTGAACAGGACCATGAAACCTGGAAATGAAGCCCAACACGGAAACAAAAACACCAGGAGCACTGACACAATAAATGGACCACAAGAAAGAGTATGAAGCCCTAAAGTGGTTCCATCTCCAGAAGAATAAAGCCCAGGAGTGGGGACAGGAGTTGAGACATGCCATAGGACTAGAACAAGGTTGCACCACAAGAACATGGTTAGGAATGGAATCATCACCAGGAGAGATGATTAGATTGGGCACAAGGTTTAGATCCACACAGGAGATACAGAATTCAGACTGGGAGAGACTTTGAGCAGAATGCTTAAGGCAGGATTATTAAGTACATATGATGAACTATGAATTGTACACTTAAACTCAGGCAAATGAGTGAGAAAACTACATTAGCTGGGTTTGTACAACAGATCTTGGTGAGATAATCAAAAACAGTTGCACAGATGTACTTCTGCAAAAGAGACAGAACAACACAGGAGCTAATAAGGAACAAATTTGGGTATGAAAAGACCACCAGGGTCAAATGTCACCCTTTCAGCAATGTTCTGTAATGCAATATCAAACAAAAGTCATTGAAAGAAAAGTTCAGCATTGAACAAATTATCTTTACCCAAAGGATAATGGGACAATGGTGGGCATCCCACCACTAGGGCTCCCACCCATTTTGAGAACCAGTGTGTTTTGCACACCAGGACCAACAAGGGCACCAGGTTGTATGGCCTGCACTGGTCCATTTAATTGAATGAGGACTGTCGGAAATAGCCAAGTTAGAATTAATCCCCAATGGTCCACATTGAACTGAATGGAGCGGCGTGCGACTGTACGACCAGGTACTCTGGTCAAAACTGGGGTGAAAAACATTCTCAAGATTGTGGGGGTCTTCAGCACTGGAACACCCACCAATCAGCTAGTTAACGCCTATCCTTTTGAGTAACTTGTTCTAAAATGAATACCACTTTAATATTAAAGGTAATGTAAAATTTGGTACATCAGAAGAAGAGGATAAGAGCACTAATAATGCTATATGTGACAGTGATTCACTATGAGGTCATATGGGGATCATAGAGGGTCTTTAATACCACCTATTAACCAGAGTAGTGGGCTAACAAGGGGAAATGTTCACTCTTTGAGGCTATACACTACGATACGCGGTCAGTCATTCACATCTGAAGGGTTTACTATTTATACTATAAAGCCAGCTGCAACTTACATTTACATCATCAGGTCAGGGATTTCAGAAGTCGGACTCGCAATTCATTAATACAGCTGATAACACAATATTACTCTATATGGAACCTCAAACTACAATCCAATATTCCAAGTATTCAGCTTTTAACCAGATCATCCGACCATAAGATGTGTCATCGTGAATATCCAGATAACAATTTTATATATTGATAGATCTTAAGAGAGTTTCAAGAACAAACACTGAACCTTGTTATTACCTTGTTACACAAAGAGTTTATTACTTTCTCATGTGTGAAATCTGGCTTTTTAATATGGGAGTGGGTAGATTAAAGGATAATATTTGTTAGATTGAAACTTCAGTCATATACACCATCATATAATTCACATGTATATTGACCATTACGTTATTGGTACATGTAAAAGTGTAAATATAGTGGTATTAAAGGGGCTGTGCCATTAAGGACTCATACCCTGTTATCAAGATAGGGGGTTAATGTCTGATGCTGGGGGCCCATTTGCTGGGTCTCCAGTGATCAGGAAGATGGAGAACTAAATGTCCCCCTAAGGATATGTTCACACAGAGTTTTTGCAGGCGGATTTTGACGCGGAATCATCATCAAATTCTGCCTGCAAAAATGGCTCCCATTGACTTCAATGGGAGCCGCTCGCTTTTTTTCCCGCTACCTAGTAGCGGAAAAAAGAAACGACATGACCTATCTTGCTACGGATTCTGTGGCTGAGTCAGCTGCCGCGTCCATATCTCAAGACACGCTCCTGATTAGGCCCATTTATTCGGTCCTAAACAGGAGCAGGATGTCGCAATGGAATGCCGATGCTGCATCGGCATCCCGTCACAGCTAGCCGTGCGGAAAGGTCACGAGACGGAAAATGTTTCTGCCGTATGAAATGTTCTATACAGAAGTTTTCGTTTTGTTCCTATTTATTATAATATTGTTCTAAGACCTTTACCCAATACAATAATATGCACATAACCCCAAATAACAAAATGTAGGGGGGGGGGGGGGTTAAAGGTGGCGACCATGTGTGTGACCGCTCTGGTGGGATATATTTGTCTGCGGCAGAATTTGTGCAATGATTTATGGAGATAATACAGTGGATGACGGGGATTAAAGAAGAGAAGTAGCTTAATGTGTAGCACGCTAGGCACGCTAGGGTAGTTCAGGCTGAAAAACAACAGATGTACAGTGGGCTGGGAAAACAGAGAGAAAATAAGAAGCTGGAGGGATTCAAGCCTAAATCACAAAAAAGTTATGTTATGTATTGAAATAGTCATTTTGACTAAAATGGGCACAGTTAGAGCCATGTGGCTCCTATAGAGGTCTATGAGGCTGCTTTTGTATCTCTGTCTGCCTCTCATTTCATATACAGATTTTTTTTCCTTTTGTGCTAGATTCTCGAAACATATAACCTAAAAAATACTTATTTTAGACGCAGCATAAAATTTGGATACAGCAGGATGCACTGTGTGACCTCGGCCATAACCAGAGGTTTACTGATTACCTTGTAAATAGGCAAATTTGCAATATATTCCAACTCCTAGTAAAATTCGCGGAATCGCTACCCTAGACTAGAGGCAATGCACGTAATATTTTGTCTTTGTACCAAATTCACAAATCATAAGATATGACACGAAACAATGTTTATCATACAAAATGAAAGTAAATTAAAGTAGCGTAAATTATTTACTAAAAATGTTTTCCCAAATCAAGTTATGGCCCCGCACAATGGCAAAGAAAAATTATTGAATCCCTGGCAAAAAAAAAAAATCATTTTAGAATTTTGTTGTTACTCCTTTTAGCCCCATGTTGTGGAACGCAACTAAAAAATGCTGAAGAAGAAAGAAATTTCTCTTTTTTTGCGCTGTTTATCTCTGTGGTTTTAACTGACAACCCTGCTAGGACTGCGTTCACACAATAGTGAAAAGCGTCCGTCAAAGGGCCTTTTAGACAATCAATATACTCACATATCAATTTATTTGGATGAACAAAAAAATAGCCAGTAAGCGATACATAATTGCTGGGGGCCAGGAACAAATTTTGTTTTGGGGCCCAGAATCTTAATGTTACACCTATACTTCTGTACTCAGAAGACTCTGTCATCTCCAGCAGTTTCCTGTGTGTCAAAGGGCACCAGAAAGTGGAGAGCATTAGTACCGGAGTGATAGGGGATTGTCGAGAAATGAGTATCCATTTTTTAAAAACTTTTTTAAGTTTTACCTAAAACAATATAAAATTTTGGAAATTCATTTACATGGGGTTTTCTGTGATTCCTGACTGTTGTAGCCTGTACCGGTGAGCAGTTTGTAGAGGCCATAGAGCTCACCACTTCCTCTTCTCAGACTGTCTCTAGGTGCAACTTTGTAGCAAATGAAAAGGATTGAGCTGCAATTCTAAGCACAACCACCATGCAGTATATAAAATAAGATAATCCTTTAATAGTCCCACCATGGGGAAATTCAGTGTGTTACAGCAGCATGGATAATACAGTAATATATTACCAGAAAGAAGACATACAAGCTCATAGCAGATAGAAAAAGATACTAAGAGTCATAGCAACTAGGAAGAAAGAAGGAAGACTTCAGGATCATTTAGTTCTCTGTGTGGAGTGATCTTCGCTTAGCCTGGTGTTGATTATACAGCCTGACCGCGGTTGGGAGGAAGGATCTCCGATAACGTTCCTTCTCACACTTGGGGTGAAGCAGTCGGTCACTGACAGTACTGCCCAGTGCTATCATGGTCTCATGTATGGAATGGGAGTTGTTCTCCAGCATGGAGCTCACCACAGATAGCATAGTCAGCACCCTCTATTGGTGTGCATACTTGAGGCACTGGCATCCTAATTACATCATGGAAGTCAGATTTGCATATTTGTCCCATGTTCCTTTGCAGTGGAGCGCTCATGGCTTGATAAGACTCCACACACCTATATGGTGGTCTCTCCCTATGGAGTGACGATATCCCCTCAACACAGATAGCATAGTGATAGAGCATTTGTCTGAAAGCCACACCACTTCAAACAACTCACTGGCAGAGGTCCTTGTTGTGTACCCCCCATTCCAATTTTATATTGGTGACCTATTGTAAAAGTTGGTCTTTTCTGTACGTGCGACATTACAAGCACATTTCATTGACACGTTCAGGTCTCTTTTTCTCTCCTTCATAGTTTATATAACACCACAAAATAATGTCCTGTAAATCAAAAGTGCAAATGTTATGGCAATAAACATTTACTACCTAATAGTGCCCCTGACTAGTCATTAGATATCATTATAATCATAGTTATATAATGCTACGTGCAGATAGGCATGGAGCCTGTGTGGCAATGCACGTAGGACCTACGAGTCTGTAGTAAGGAGCTGCACAACCTCCATAGGCTGCCGGACAAGCTGTTGGATTGTGTACGTATCATTGTTGGATTCCAATGCGCTGCTTCTAGGGAAGAATAGATACACGCTGCACATGCAGATTTTGACCATGCTCCCGTTTTTGTTTTTTGCATATATCTATGCAGTAATAATAGGCATGTGCATAAATCATCAGGATGCTTACACAATGGGTATTTTATAGGGTTTTATTCATCTAGTTAAAAAGTATTTATAAATGTGCACAAGCAATTGAGGTTTTTATTTGACAGATTTTTGTTACATTCTTTGCTTTTGATACATTTTTTAATTTCTTAAATAAAATCTTCAATCTTGTTTATTTTTCATGAAGTGTTTTATGAGTGGGGCTTAGATGGAATACGATGGACCAAATAATCCTTCTGCGTCTAGGTTTAGGATCCATTCCTGGCTGAATCAATGCATCACAAATTCCAATTTTTCTATTTCTGTTACTTGTATAGCACCAACATATTGTCAGTCACTGTCCCATACAGGGCTTACAATCTACATTCCCTATCAGTATGTCGTTGTATTGTGGGAGAAAACCCGACTTGGGCTGTAGGGTGCATTTTTTATATGCCGAATGTCTTTGGTTTTACTGTAAATAAATGTTAGAATCACATGCAATTTTTGGATAATTTTTTGATACAGAATTTTTTAACTAAAACCTAGTATCACGAGTGGTTACAAAAGGAATGAGAAATATACACTCACCGGCCACTTTATTAGGTACACCTGTCCAACTGCTCGTTAACACTTAATTTCTAATCAGCCAATCACATGGCGGCAACTCAGTGCATTTAGGCATGTAGACATGGTCAAGACAATCTCCTGCAGTGCAAACCGAGCATCAGTATGGGGAAGAAAGGTGATTTGAGTGCCTTTGAACGTGGCATGGTTGTTGGTGCCAGAAGGGCTGGTCTGAGTATTTCAGAAACTGCTGATCTACTGGGATTTTCACGCACAACCATCTCTAGGGTTTACAGAGAATGGTCCGAAAAAGAAAAAACATCCAGTGAGCGGCAGTTCTGTGGGCGGAAATGCGTTGTTGATGCCAGAGATCAGAGGAGAATGGCCAGACTGGTTCGAGCTGATAGAAAGGCAACAGTGACTCAAATAGCCACCCGTTACAACCAAGGTAGCCAGAAGAGCATCTCTGAATGCACAGTACGTCGAACTTTGAGGCAGATGGGCTACAGCAGCAGAAGACCACACCGGGTGCCACTCCTTTCAGCTAAGAACAGGAAACTGAGGCTACAATTTGCACAAGCTCATCGAAATTGGACAATTGAAGACTGAAAAAACGTTGCCTGGTCTGATGAGTCTCGATTTCTGCTGCGACATTCGGATGGTAGGGTCAGAATTTGGCGTCAACAACATGAAAGCATGGATCCATCCTGCCTTGTATCAACTGTTCAGGCTGGTGGTGGTGGTGTCATGGTGTGGGGAATATTTTCTTGGCACTCTTTGGGCCCCTTGGTACCAATTGAGCATCGTTGCAACGCCAAAGCCTACCTGAGTATTGTTGCTGACCATGTCCATCCCTTTATGACCACAATGTACCCAACATCTGATGGCTACTTTCAGCAGGATAATGCGCCATGTCATAAAGCTGGAATCATCTCAGACTGGTTTCTTGAACATGACAATGAGTTCACTGTACTCCAATGGCCTCCACAGTCACCAGATCTCAATCCAATAGAGCATCTTTGGGATGTGGTGGAACGGGAGATTCGCATCATGGATGTGCAGCCGACAAATCTGCGGCAACTGTGTGATGCCATCATGTCAATATGGACCAAAATCTCTGAGGAATGCTTCTAGCACCTTGTTGAATCTATGCCACGAAGAATTGAGGCAGTTCTGAAGGCAAAAGGGGGTCCAACCCGTTACTAGCATGGTGTACCTATTAAAGTGGCCGGTGAGTGTAAAGAAAGGACTTAAGCATCATGAACATGACCGAGTGTGACACACTTGAATGATTTTAATTAGGGGTTCCGTTTCGTTGTGTTCCAATGTCACAAAGCAGGATAGGACCCGCTCGATAACCCCCAGGGATGGCACACTCTGTTGTGTGTATGGGTCATCATACTTCTTCTTCATGTTGGAGTCACTTTTGGCATTGGCTCATCAAATTGAATCTAAAACTAAGCATCAACTATATCTGGAGCATTTCAAATCCCGTATTAGGCCGGGGCCCCATGGGACAGAAACACTGCAGGAAAAAATTGCTGTGTTTTACAGTCAGGAGAAAGTCATTGGGATTTGGGGCGACTTGCTGGCTCAGTGGTTTGCAGTGCTGGAGTCCTGGGTTCAAATCCTGCCAACGCAGTTTCCAAAATCGGTGTGGTTTTGGAAATCGCAGCATGTCAATTATACATACGGAAATGCTGGTAGTTTCCCCATATATATAATTGTAACAGAAGCATTTTTAATGTGGCCATACATTACCTCCTTAAAAACACCTCGTAGTTTTTGAGGCGGTTTTTGTCGGTACCGCGTCCAAAAACCGCAAGGCGGATTTTCCACCTCCTATTGACTTGCATTGATTTTTTCACGCGGAATCCGCCTGAAGAATAGACATGTCAATTATTTTTCCTGTTAGTGGAAAACAATTACAAGCGGATTATATAGGACTGTATGGTGAGGCGATTTTTGGAGGAGGATTTTTTTTTTTTTTTTTAATGTAGATTGTGAGCCCCATATAGGGATCACAATTAGAGATGAGTGAACAGTAAAATGTTCGATATTCGTTTCGAGTAGCCCCTCAATATTCGACTACTTGAATCGAATATCGATCCCTATTATAGTCTATGGGGGGGAAAATGCTCGTTTCAGGGGTAGGCAATGTTCGATCAAATTATACTTACCAAGTCCACGAGTGAGGGTCGGGCTGGATCCTCCGAGAAGTCTTCTCCGTGCAGCGTCCCCGCGGCGTCTTCCGGCTCTTCATTCACTCTGCCAGGCACAATAAATGTTAATCTTTGGATTGTGAGATAGCTAAAACCAAACTCATACACCAACTTAAAAAGGACCTTTCACCACTTTTGGGCACATGCAGTGTTATATACTGCTGGAAAGCTGACAGTGCGCTGAATTCAGCGCACTGTCGGCTTTCCCGATCTGTGCCCGGTGTAAAGAGCTTACGGTGCCGGTACCGTAGTGCTCTATGGTCAGAAGGGCGTTTCTGACCATTAGCCAGAGACGTCCTTCTGCCTCGCGGCGCCAATCACGCTGTGCTGTGGAGCGGGGAGGAACTCCCCCCTCCCGCTCCTGATAATGCTTGTCTATGGACGAGCTGTGTGAGCAGAGGGAGGGGGTGTTCCTCCCCGCTCCACAGCACAGCGCGATAGGCGCCGCGAGGCAGAAGGACGTCTCTGGCTAATGGTCAGAAACGCCCTTCTGACCATAGAGCACTACGGTACCGGCACCGTAAGCTCTTTACACCGGGCACAGATCGGGAAAGCCGACAGTGCACTGAATTCAGCGCACTGTCAGCTTTCCAGCAGTATATAACACTGCATGTGCCCAAAAGTGGTGAAAGGTCCTCTTTAACCTGGAACAGAAAAAGTCCAACTCCCCCCTCCCGACACTTAGATTATTATTTGGAGGAAAGAGCCTTATACAAGTAAAAACATATCTGTAAAAATTTGCTCTCCATTTGTGAGCTTTATATGTAATGTGCATTTAATCAGAACAGAAAATGTAGTTAGAATCTGTAGAGGCTGCAGACAAGAACTGGCAAGTAAACTTAAGAGCAGTGTTCTGAAATGTCAATGAGTGGGATGAACTATTGGACCCTGCAAGAAATGTCATAAAGAATTTCACTCCCACCTCAAGTAGCTAACGGTATTGGCATACAGATGTATATACTTCCCTGCTAAAAGCTTTTAGCGTCTGACTCATAAACACTCACATACAAGAGTGGATTTGCAGTTTGTAATCTTAAAGGAGCCAGAGATGACATTTTGGTATAAATTTGGCAGAGTAATACAGATATAACCAAGCTTAACATGACTTTTGGTGCGTTAAGTAAACAACTGCTAATCCATTTAAGGCTTCCAGAAATGCTTTGTTTTTGCGACGTGAGGCCTAGGCCTTAATTCAATTGCTAGGATATTGTGCAAGGCCACAGTAAAAGCAATAGCAGGATATTGACTGATAACTGTGAGCAGTAGAGACAGCCATTTAAAAGTAGCATACTTCCGCGATCCAAGAGCAATCCCAAGACACCATCACTAGCGCTCACCGCTAGACGAAAGCAGTATCCGGAAAACAAGCCAAGGCTCATGAATCCAAATGAACATGTCAAAGCAGATTCAGAAGGCAAATAGGGAATCCAAGGAGCAAGTCAGAGGTCAGTAGGTGAACAGGTACACACAGACAAGATGGAGAGCCAAACTAGGTAGCAAACTAAATAGTTGGCCCTTGTATCAGGAGGGCAGGATCTTATATACCGTAGTCCTCATCAGCTACTAACTGGACCATGCCAGAAATCCTCTGAAACTGTAAAAACTTCCCAGGTTGGCAATGTAACATTAAAGGTCTAGCAGTCAGATAGAGAATCCTGACATCATCTTTTCCAAAGCTTTCAATGGCTTTTGTTGTGAGTTATCATGGTGCAACGAGTTATCAGATTCAAGCTGAAGATGGCTACATCTGTATGTAATTTAAGGGCCCCATAGCAGAAACGTAAATAGGGCCCCATTTATCAATGCTCATCCCCAGCAGCTAGGGATTTCAAAAACTATTACACTGATTATTTTATGTCTTGATTCACAATATTTTACAATATTTTAGGTTGGTTTTTTTTTTGTATTTCTACTATGAGTTGTTTTTTGGTTACTTTGGTGGTTACACCTGAATTCTGGCCTACAGTGGGCACATTTTAGATACATTTTAGGTATATCTAATTTTTAGACCTTTTTTTCTAAATAAATTGAAAGGGGGCAAGACTTGTAGAGATGTAACTCTGTGCTCAATGTGGTGCAATGTAAATGAATCATTAGGTAGTATAAGGTTAGATTAGACAATGTAAAGCCACGCCAGATGTAACACCCACCACCAGACAATTTGCAATATATCACTAACACCTGAAAGCCATAGCAAAACCATATGTTTTGTTTTTTTTTTTTGCAAAGGGCCCACAATTTCCCTGATGAAAATTATGTAGTGTTTTTGTCCTATGTGGCCCCAGCCTTAAAGGGAATGTGTTCTCAGAAAGTAACTTATTTTTTAAATGACGTTTTAAGTTAAACATATTTTTAAAGAATTTTTGGCGATTTTTTAAAAATTCATATTTCTATCTATATTTTTTTAAAAAATCATAAAAACCCTGCAATTCTGCCTTTGACCACTAAGCCAAATAATGTTGGCACTTTCTGTTTGTCCGTAGGAGATTTTCAGTATTCAGTATTTCTCACAGTGCACTTTATGATTACAGATTTTCTACTTCCCTCTCCATACAATGACCTCGGCCCAGATCATACAGCATGCCTAGAAAACTCTCCCATAGAAGTCAATAGGGTCTTCTCCAGACCATTTTGATCACTGTATCATAATATATTGCAATGCTTACAAGTATAAAGCGATTGAAGCGTAATCTTCCAAAAATCTGTTTGCACATAAGGTAAAGAAAACAACAACCAAATTCAAAAAAGAGCCAAGTAGGCCAGTAATAAATCTGATAAGGCTTATAATAAAGCATAGAACAATATTGTCCAATAGTTGGGGACCCGGAGGCTAATCTCGCAATATCCAGTGTGGAAATAATGAGAATTTCCAGAAATGATGGATGATGTAGATAGCCATTCTGTCAAGGGACATCAAACATGGAGTACAACAGAGAACAGGAATCCTTAAGTAGAAGATGCAAGGGACAATCGGTGCGGTGACTCGAAGCCATCCAAGAATAACTCAAGGTTTATCCAGAAGGTGCTCAGCCATTAGGAGGAAGGGATGACAATAACCATAGTCATTCTCTTATAGAATATCGTAAATAACAGGGACCCTCCAGTGGCTGGTATAAGGAATGGACACTGGAATAGATGGGACCCATCAAAAAGTATCTAAATTAAAAAATATATATAATAGAAAGAAAAAAGAAACACAGCCACATCAAGTGTAGAGATGAGCGAACACTAAAATGTTCAGGGTTCGAAATCTGATTCGAACAGCCGCTCACTGTTCGACTGTTCGAACGGGTTTCGAACCCCATTATAGTCTATGGCGGGAAATGCTCGTTTCAGGGGTATGCAACATTCGATCAAATTCTACTTACCAAGTCCATGAGTGAGGGTCGGGCTGGATTCTTCTCCCTGCGCACAGCGTCCTGCATCCTCTTCTGGCCTTGAATTCACTCTGCTAGGCATCGGGCCTGGGCAGAGCCGATTGCGCATGCCCACACTACAAGCAGACAAGCGGAAGAGGACGTGGGACGCTGCGCAGGGAGAAGACTTCTAAAGGTAAGAGAAGAACCAGCGTTGATTGGCAATGTATAGCATTCTGCCAATCAACGCTGGTTGTGCATCGAATCTTAACTTCGAACAGCGAGTGGTACTCGATCGAGTACGAGTATTTTGAATACCGTAGTATTCGATCGAACACCTACTCAATTGAGTACTACTTGCTCATCTCTAATCAAGTGTAAAAGGTGAAAAAATATACAGAGTGAGGGGACATTGGAAAAAATATTATATATACTGTACATGTGTGTATATACAGTCCTATGAAAAAGTTTGGGCACCCCTATTAATCTTAATCATTTTTAGTTCTAAATATTTTGGTGTTTGCAACAGCCATTTCAGTTTGATATATCTAATAACTGATGGACACAGTAATATTTCAGGATTGAAATGAGGTTTATTGTACTAACAGAAAATGCGCAATATGCATTAAACCAAAATTTGACCGGTGCAAAAATATGGGCACCTCAACAGAAAAGTGACATTAATATTTAGTAGATCCTCCTTTTGCAAAGATAACAGCCTCTAGTCGCTTCCTGTAGCTTTTAATCAGTTCCTGGATCCTGGATGAAGGGATTTTGGACCATTTCTTTCTACAAAACAATTCAAGTTCAGTTAAGTTTGATGGTCGCCGAACATGGACAGCCCGCTCTCAAATGATCTGAAAACAAAGATTGTTCAACATAGTTGTTCAGGGGAAGGATACAAAACGTTGTCTCAGAGATTTAACCTGTCAGTTTCCACTGTGAGGAACATAGTAAGGAAATGGAAGACCACAGGGACAGTTCTTGTTAAGCCCAGAAGTGGCAGGCCAAGAAAAATATCAGAAAGGCAGAGAAGAAGAATGGTGAGAACAGTCAAGGACAATCCACAGACCACCTCCAAAGAGCTGCAGCATCATCTTGCTGCAGATGGTGTCACTGTGCATCGGTCAACTATACAGCGCACTTTGCACAAATAGAAGCTGTATGGGAGAGTGATGAGAAAGAAGCCGTTTCTGCACGTACGCCACAAATAGAGTTGCCTGAGGTATGAAAAAGCACATTTGGACAAGGCAGCTTCATTTTGGAAACAAAAATTGAGTTGTTTGGTTATAAAAAAAGGCGTTATGCATGGTGTCCAAAAAGAAACAGCATTCCAAGAAAAACACATGCTACCCACTGTAAAATTTGGTGGAGGTTCCATCATGCTTTGGGCTGTGTGGCCAATGCCGGCATCGGGAATCTTGTTAAAGTTGAGGGTCGCATGGATTCCACTCAGTATCAGCAGATTCTTGAGAATAATGTTCAAGAATCAGTGACGAAGTTGAAGTTACGCCGGGGATGGATATTTCAGCAAGACAATGATCCAAAACACCGCTCCAAATCCTCAGGCATTCATGCAGAGGAACAATTACAATGTTCTGGAATGGCCATCCCAGTCCCCAGACCTAAATATCATTGAACATCTGTGGGATGATTTGAAGCGGGCTGTCCATGCTCGGCGACCATCTAACTTAACTGAACTTGAATTGTTTGTCTAAAATACCTTTATCCAGGATCCAGGAACTGATTAAAAGCTACAGGAAGCGACTAGAGGCTGTTATCTTTGCAAAAGGAGGATGTACTAAATATTAATGTCACTTTTCTGTTGAGGTGCCCATACTTTTGCACCGGTCAAATTTTGGTTTAATGCATATTGCACATTTTCTGTTAGTACAATAAACCTCATTTCAATCCTGAAATATTACTGTGTCCATCAGTTATTAGATATATCAAACTGAAATGGCTGTTGCAAATACCAAAATATTTAGAACTAAAAATGATTGATTAATAGGGGTGCCCAAACTTTTTCATAGGACTGTATATATATATATATATATATATATATATATATATATATACTGTATATATAATGAATGAAAGTGTATATGGAAGGTGTGAATGTATGGGAAATGTGATATCAAACTGAAATGGCCAAAATATTGCGTAAACAACATTATGTTATTTACAATTAATGTAATCCCTAATTAATGTAATCCTTAATTGGATCAATCTTATTATACCCGGGTCATCAAAAAAGAGGTAGATGCAATGAACGGGCAGCTATTGCACTTATCGCCAAGATATAGTCCCTTTCCTGGCAGGATGGTGGCTCAGTGGTTAGCACTGGAGCCCTGGGTTCGAATCCTGCCAAGGACAACTATAAGGAGTTTGTATGTTCTCTCTGTGTTTGCATGGGTTTCCTCCCATACTCTGAAGACCTACTGATTAGGGGGGAAATAAAGTGATATGTCCCTTTTCGTTTTAATACCAAGTCCTAAGAGTTGCAATTCCAGATATTTTTTTTAATATACATAAACATAAAAATATCAAACACAAAAATTCTTAAAAAAATGTTTATCATAAAAAAGCGACTTAACAATAGGCTATTTTTTAATGACATGTTCCCTTTAAATTGATGTAAAACTCTAACTCTCAGTGTGTAGCTATACACAGCTGGGAGGCCGCAGGTAGAATGACACTGGCACGTACTTTACAACATGAAATATTTAGTATAAAATTCCAGTCGCTTCGGCTTAGAAGGGGTCTTGTGAGTATGCCAGCGCATCAGAGGATGCTTTCAGTCTGCTTGAGACATTGCCAGAGGCTCATATGAAAATGCACACTCATGGCTGGTAGAGAACTGTACATTTCCATGCGAGAAATCGCTGTACAGGTCTAATGGACTCATCCAGCTGTTTAATGGATACAAACTATGTAAGTCACAGGCCCTGTGTATACAGTGTAATAGTGATGGCTGAGGTCTGTATTACTACCGCAGCACAACTTACTGCCCGGAGCTTCCTCAGGGGACATGATGTTCTAAGAATTCCTGGTCACAACACGCACAAAGTGCACATATGTTTTTTAAATGAGGTTTTCTGGGCTGAGCTACTAAATTTGAAGACAGGAATAGGACACGGAATCACATGTGAAAAATAATGTGAGATTCTCTCTACACATATGTAGGACCTGACTGCAAGTGTATACATTGCCTGCCTTAGTTTACAGCATTTTCATCTGTGACACTCGACTGCAAAATGAATAAATTGGTTGTGCTGAACACATAGCGGCTAGGGTTGAGACGATCTTGAGATTTCAGGATCGATTTTAAAATCCGAATTCTGATCATTTTCCAGCCGATCCCAATTCTGATCATGTAATTTGCTCGATCGTCAATCTGCATCCAATCTTTCCTGATCCCAATCGGTCAACCTTAGTCAATGCTTCTCTATGGGAAAAGTCACTTTTAGGATTGAGCCGATTTCAAAATCCGATTTCCGATCATTTTCCAGCCGATCCCGTTTGTGAAATTTGTTCGATCATGGATCCCAATTGCTCAACCCTAATAGCGGCCCATGTTTTTATATCAGGAGTTTAATGCATAGGTGTGGTAAGCTACAAAGCTGTGCAAAAGTTTTAGATGTGAGGGATGCTGGAAAGTATTGCATGTTCATATCTGCACTTCTGTGTCCGTTGTTCTGGTCCGTTGGAGGACCAGAACAATGGACACACGGACCGATTAAATAATAAACACCAACTGTGTCTAACGGACTCCATTGACTATAATGGGATCTGTTGGGTGTCCATTGCTTTAAACTGAAACAGACAGAAATCAGGTGGTGTGCTTCAGTGGCTGATGTCTAAAGTTGAAAAATGGGGTAGGGGTGACTGTGGGGGAAAAACTTGGCCTGAACTCTTTTTGCTGTGGATCGCAATACAGTTATCATCTGCCATAGATTATAGTTTAATCCTTTTTATGGTGGTTTAAAAATACACATCATATGGCATGTATTACAGTCCAGCTCTTTGTGAGGGATATTTTCAGTTTATCATTTTTATTATTTTATTTTATTTTTTATTTATATAGCACCACTAATTCCATGGTGCTTTACATTTGGGGGTTACATACAATACACAAAATATACTGTACAGGTAGATATAATACTAACAATGACTGACTGGCACAGTGGGGTAGAGGGCCCTGCCCGCGAGGGCTTACAATCTATGAGGGGAGGGGGGAGAGACAGAAGGAGAGGGGGAGACTGTACAGATGGCAGTGCGGTGATAGTGTTATTACAGATTGTAGGCCTTCCTGAATAGGTGAGTCTTCAGGGCTTTCTTGAATCCTGTGATTGTGGGGATCAGTCTTATGTGTCTTGGTAAGGAGTTCCAGAGTATGGGGGATGCACGGGAGAAGTCTTGGAGACGGTTGTGTGAGGAGTGGATGAGAGTACAGCAGAATAGGAGGTCATTGGAGGATCTGAGGTTACGTGTGGGCAGGTAGCAGGAGATGAGGTCAGAGATATATGGAGGGGACAGGTGGTGGATGGCTTTGTATGTTAATGTTAGTAGCTTGAATTCAATTCGCTGGGCTATGGGTAGCCAGTGGAGGGACTGGCAGAGGGGAGCAGCCGATGAAGATTGGAGGGAGAGGTGAATTAAACGGGCAGCGCAGTTTAAGGTGGACTGGAGGGGGGCGAGGGTGTTTGCTGGGAGTCCATGGAGAAGGGTGTTGCAGTAGTCTAAGTGGGAGATTATGAGGGCCTGGACGAGCATCTTAGTGGTTTCAGGGGTGAGTAAGGAGCGAATTTGGTGGATGCTCTTGAGTTGGAGGTGGCAAGAGGTGTTGAGAGTTTGAACGTGTGACTCGAAGGATAGGTCGGAGTCCAGGGTTACCCCAAGGCATCGGGCCTGTGGGACAGGGGTAATTGTGGTTCCGTTAACTTTGATAGATGGGTCAGGTGGAGGGGCCATAAGGGGTGGGGTGAAGATGATGAACTCTGTTTTCTCCATGTTGAGTTTGAGAAAGCGGGAGGAGAGGAAGGAGGCTACAGCTGCTAAACAGTCTGGAACTCTGGCCAGCAGGGAGGTAATGTCTGGTCCAGAGATTTATATTTAGGTGTCATCGGCATAGCAATGGTATTGAAAACCATGAGATTCTATGAGTTGGCCCAGGCCGAGGGTGTAGATGGAGAACAAGAGGGGTCCTAGGACGAAGCCTTGGGGGACACCTACAGAGAGAGGGCATGGTGAGGAGGTGGTGTGCGAGTGGGAGACACTGAATGTGCGGTCAGTAAGGCATGAGGAGATCCAGGAAAGGGCCAGGTCTGAAGGTCATTGGTGGTTAGAAGGTCATTGGTGACTTTTGTTAGGGCAGTTTCATTGGAGTGCAAGGGTCTGAAGCCTGACTGTAGTCTGTCAAAGAGCAGGTTGGACGAGAGATAGGAGGAGAGTTCTGAGTGGACGTGTTGCTCAAGCGGTTTTGAGGCGTATGGGGTCAACCCTAGTCAATGCTTCTCTATGGGAAAAGTCACTTTTAGGATTGAGCCAATCTTGAGATTTCAAAATCCGATTTCTGATCATTTTCCAGCCGATCCTGTTCGTGAAATTTGTTTGATTGTGGATCCCGATCACTCAACCCTAATAGCGGCCCATGTTTTTATATCAGGAGGAGTATGGGAGCAGTGAGATGGGACGATAGTTGGCTGGGGAGGACGGGTCAAGGGACGGCTTCTTAAGTATAGGTGTGACTGTGGCGTGTTTGAAGGCAGAGGAGAAGGATCCATTGGCTAGAGATAGGTTGAAGAGGTGGGTTAGGGCCGGAGTAATGACTTCAGTGAATTTGGGGATGAGATGTGACTGGATCAGGTAAAGCGCGCAGGAGGTGAGGTGGGATTTGGAGATTAGGGAGGAGAATTTTTCATCAGTGATGGTGGAGAAACAGGTCAAGGATGAGGAGCAGTGAGCAGTTGGGTGCATGGATTGTCGGGGGTGTAGGGTGAGACTGTCTCTGATGGTGTCAATTTTAGTTTTGAAGTAGGAGGCAAAGTCGTCCGCTGAGATAAGTGATGTCGGAGGGGGGGCAGAAGGACAGAGGAGGGAGTTGAAGGTGGTGAATAGCTGCTTGGGGTTGCGAGAGAGTGCAGATATGAATGTGGTGAAGTAGACCTGCTTTGCAGAGGTGAGTGCGTTCTTCAACGTTTGCCATGGACAGCGCTACCTGTTTGTTGTGCACTGTAGTCAAACTGTTGTGAAATATATTTCTTCCACCTACTGGCGACAACCACTGTTATGAATTACACCTCCACCCTTGAATAATTATAGATAATGTGTTATGGGTTATACCTCTGGCTTATTACGGTTGATGGTCCAATAGTACAGGCGTGAGGACTTAACTTGAAACCCCATGTAGATATGATTGCAGATTGTACAGGTACATGTCAAAGTTTCTTAAAGGGTAACTGAGTTTTCATAAAAAATTGAAATATGTGCAGGCTCTTGTTGGGCAATCTGTTCTATGACTGTATAAGCCATCATGCATGATGTCCTATCAGCTTTTCTGTTGCAGATAATCATATTATAACAGCAGCACATTTTACATTTGTCTGTGGTCATGTAAAATAGGGACCAATCTTCCCCCTTTCCCTATATCTCTGCTACTACTGATTTCCTTATATGTAATGCTGCCAGGAGTAACTGTACTACAGCAGACCAAATGCAGAGAAAAGGCTTATATTTTAAGCAGTGAGAGTGCATTATGTTCAGTCTTTTATACAGGCCAACAGCTTGTAGATGTGTGTGTGTAAGCTGTGAGGAGATTCAACCCCTTCCCTCTCAATTCACTATGTCAAGACAGAACAGAACCCCCTCCCTCCTGCATTCACTCTGGACCCATCTTGCTTATCTAATGTATCTATGGACAAACCTTGGCTGTCAACAGGAGTGAACTGTAAATTAGTAATAAGAGAGAAACCTAGTGGCAATAAATTTAGAGAGGTTTTTCAGGCAGAAAACACTCCACATTTTTAATTAACGTGCACTATATTTTGCTCCAGAATCACATGCCCTATGAAATAAGATGATGGTTTCTGAAAAATTAGAGACCATTCAAGGCCTCCTATGCACAGGCAAAAAGGGTCTGGAAAATCGGTACCATATATCACCAGCATTACTTGGACAGAATCTGGGCTGGAGTCCTTGACTCCCTACATCATAGTCAGGGGATAATCGTACACATCAAGGAGAGTGTGTGCCTACATAGGCAGTACGGAGACTGCTCCGCTAGGGATTCACTCTCCCTGATGTGTACGATTATCCCCTGACCCTGGTTTATAGTCTCTCACTCTGCCAAATCAGTATCCTTACGCTATGCTGAGGAGGCCCAATAGGCCGAAACAGCACTGTCCATAGCTGGGAATCTGTTCCTTTTGGAATAGAAATACTAATTTGGCAATTAAATCCGCATCATGATATTAGACTTTTTAACTGAGTCATGCATGATGTTAAGGATGCTGCCCTCTATAGGGTGGTGTACAGAGTGCACTGTTCTCTAATTACATCCTGGAGAATAGATTTGCATATTTTTTACCCAGAATCCCTACATCATAGTAATTTTGTCCCTAGGAGACCTTGCTATACTGCCCCATATTGCATATAGTACTGAACTGTGAAGCCAAGGGAAGGCAGCACTCCCGACATCATAGATCACTATGATGGAGGAAGTCCGATTCTCCAGACCAGATTTGATCTGGAAAACATCCTATATGTGGTCCAGATTTTCCGGACCATATTTGCTCCTGTGCAGGAAGCTTCAGACCCAAGTTTGTCTCCTTTCTCATGAGATATACCACTCTCTATCACTAGAACCAACCGGCAGGATTTTTCAGGGAGCTCTGGATATGAATGCAAAAAGCAACATTAAATTAGTCAAAATCAGAATGAAAGCAGAAAAGCAAAATTATTTACATGCAAAATTATAATTTTTTAAATTTAAAAATGAAAATTTGTAAAAAAAAAAATGGTGGTATGATTTCCTTTGACAGATGATATGAGAGAAAAATAAGAATAAGACATTATGAATTTTACAAGACTTGTTTGTTCTCGGGAAAGACAAGTCGATGGTCCAACATAATGACCTCATTCAAAGGGCAATTCCCTGTAGGTTTTGCCAGCCTATTATCCAAGCCATACAGTAAATTCCTTGATAGGGCATTGCTGAGCCATAGTCATCTGGTAACAAGTAGTGACCTGGCCACCATTCAACCCAAGGACAGATTGCGCTTCACGTTCCGGAAGGTAGAAGGAAATGTTGTAATTCACGGTGAAGAAATACAGAGTAACATTTATCTAACACTCAGAATTATCCTTAATTTTTAAGCACTAGTGTACTTGGGTTTCCTATGAGATAATTTTTTTTCATATTTCATTGTTTATCCCATCAGCCATCACTACAATTCCTTCATTATGTATCTGGCCACGTTCCTGGAAAATAAAAACAAAATAGACAGATATTCAACAATCAGCAAAAATCGAGTTGAGTTCCAGTAAACCAAATTACATTTGGAGTAAATCATTCTTTCCATAATTTCGCCATAATCTATTTCAACCACTGACGACAATCTATAATCTAGTGGTAGGTTTGCTGATTGTGAGCTGTTTACTGTACTCGCGTGTTCATTACCTGTAACCTAGCATGTCCTGCCTGATGTATTCCTTATAAATGACCTTTACTGCCTTATTGTAACAGACTATTAACACTAAGATGATTAGAAAAATTCTTAAAAACTCTGCAAAATTTTTAATTATTTATATTTGCAAAAATGTTTAACTTCTAATTGTCTAAAAATTTACATATGGTTATGTTCATGGGAAACCCCTTTAAGCAATTGGTGTAGTGCTATGTTCTTTAGCCCGAGCTGTGACCATTGTGTGGCCATTGGTTGGCTTCTTTGTATAGATGAAATATCAACTTTACAACTGCTTTGGCTCTTTTAGACTGAGGCCCCACATTGCGGAAACGCAGCTTTATTTGTTGCAGATTCTGTAGTGTATTTTTCAGCCAAAGTCAAGAGTGGATTGAGCTGAAGGGAGAAGTATAAGTACTTTATAGATATCTCCCATTCCTTTAGTAGCCATTCTTAGCTTTGGCTCAAAAAACCGCAACAAAAAAAGCTACGTTTCCACAACATGGGGCTTCAGCCTTAAAGGTTTGTATAGCTTACTAGATGCTTCCAAACTGCTTAGAATCCATAAAGCTGAAGAATGTTCATCCAAAATGCACTTTTTGCTTCCTATGTTTAGCCATAGCTGGATTGTATGCTGAAAAAGAATAGGAAACTTGCAATAGTGGGGGAAATTTGTTATATAATCTGCGCCAGAAAACTTTGATGCACAGCCTGGTTTTGAGCCAAATATGTACCAGTTTTAGGTTTTATTGCCCCATTAGGAAGTTTTTATGACAGTGAGGGGAGAAGGTCGGGGAACATGGCAAGCCAGGTCCAGGGCCATCACAATTAATATAACACAACAAAAACTACCCTGAATAATAGCTGAATCTATGCCTATTATAGTGCACTGGAAATTCCAAGGTGCTCTAGAATTATTAAGATGCAAGAGCAAGGGAGGAACTGATTAAGACAGATGAAAAAAACACCAGTCTCAGTACAGTTCACCCAGTACTTGTAAGCCAAGTCCAACATAATGACCTCATTCAAAGGGCAATTCCCTGTAGGTTTTACCAGCCTATTATCCAAGCCATACAGTAAATTCCTTGATAGGACATTGCTGAGCCATAGTCATCTGGTAACAAGTAGTGACCTGGCCACCATTCAACCCAAGGAGGGACAGATTGCGCTTCACGTTCCGGAAGGTAGAAGGAAATGTTGTAATTCACGGTGAAGAAATATAGAGTAACATTTATCTAACACTCAGAATTATCCTTAATTTTTAAGCACTAGTGTACTTGGGTTTCCCATGAGATATTTTTTTTCATATTTCATTGTTTATCCCATCAGCCATCACTGATGAATGAGTCTAAAACATGGTAGAAGTGTGAATCTTTCCATTATACACTTTCTCTGTTTATATTTCTCTCCTTGTTTTGGTTTATGAACCCTGACGCAAAATACTGATCAAAATACTGCCTTGTAAATGAAGCCTTTGGCATCGTCCACATGGAGCACCTACAGCTTTGTATTTCAAATTAGAGGTTGTATTGGCCTTCAGTACATCATGTGTGTCTGATCCTATATACTTTTCAACATTAAAGTGATTCTATTGTTAGAAAAAACAGTTTTTAAACTAAAAGCGCATAGGAATAGCCTTTAGAAAGGCTTCTCATCTCTTACCTTTACCGTGAAGGTCCGATCCTCTGTTTTTGAATTTTGCCTTCTTTTTTCAATATGGGAATTGTGCTCAGAAAGCACAGGGGGCGCTCCAACTGTGCTCAGAGCACAGCATTGTTCTCATTCCAGCACAACCTCTGTCTTCTGTGTCTCCTCCTCTTCACTCCTCTTCTTACAGGAGGTCACTGCAAAATGGCCAACAGAACAGCCGACTGCGCATGTCCGTTGGCCATTTTGTGTTGGTCTCGTGTAAGAAGAGGAGTGAAGACAACACTGTATGAAAAATCTTACCAATGGGAAAGTATTGGGAAAGGCTCTTGTGTTTCAATTAAAGGGGTTATATCATAGTTATATAGTTAAATAGTAGATGAGGCTGGATGAAGACATCAGTCCATCAAGTTCAACCTATAACCCTACAATCCCTACAGTGTTGAGTAAATGTTAACGTATTACTCTATCAGTAGAATAGGGGATAACTTCATGATTGGTGGGGGTCCGACTGTAGGACCTCTACCATTCCCAAAAGCAGGAGTTGGTTCTCCTGTCATGATGTCGTGGCAGGCTGTGCATGTATCCTGCCACTTCGTTCACTCTCTATGGTAGGGGTATCGGACAGCTATTCCTGTTCATGCCTAGTAGCAGTATACAGCTGTAGGGTATCATGAGGTCTTAGTTCAATGTCCATCCATGTGTTCATTTCAGTCTGCTATAAAACGGACAGTGATTGACAAGTCATTTTATTAATTTTAACAATCTCTATGTAAAACTTAGAAACTGTAATAAGGTTTCTGCAGACCCCGAGCATTGTGGCACTTAAATTATAGATTGTGATTTTATAATATCTGCCAAGGCTGGAAAACCTGACAGCTTGCTGCTCGGGCTGTAATACTTACTAAATGTTCTGAAAATAAATTAATTGCAGAACTTTCTAAACAAGCGTCGTAAAAGTGCCATCGATCTGGTGAATTATAGATGAAAAATGTCCCATTTGGTTTTATTTGTTCATGTACGTTTTGCTGGAAAAAAATTTGACTTGGTTGTTTCCATATTTCTCTGCTGAAGTTCTTCTGGAATTCAAAGAACATTGCTGCATTTATAAAATATTTATTGAAGTTCTCATGAGTTATTCATAATCATATTTTACTCGCCGTCTTATAAGTCAAGTACTTTACATCTTGAGTTGAACTTCAAAATAAAAAAAAAAGTATCGGCGAATTTACTGTTGGAATAGTCTGCAAGTGATATATAGTAGAATGTGATATGATATAATGTAATGCATCGTAATAGGAAAGGAAACAGTGTGCTGACAAATCATATGCCGCAAGGTAGATCAGAGCATTCAGTGTGAATTCACTGTCTACCAATAAGTATGTGGACACATGTGGTAGAATAGAAAAACAACATTTATTCCAATACAATAATTGGTAGAACCCAGCAGATGCTTCCTTACTCAGATTGAGCCGATCTTGACTTTTCAGGATTGATTTTAAAATCCGATTTCCGATCATTTTTCATTCGAACCCGATCTCGATCCCAATTCCGATCCCAATGCAACTCAATGGGATTTTTTTTTAATCGGAGATCGGATTTTAAAAGCAATCCTATTCACTATACAGCATGGAATCTAAGAATTGAACGCTTTAATTGTTAGAATTTTATGATTTTATGAATTTTAGATGTTAGAATTGTTAGATTTTTTTTTAATCCTCTGGCTACTTAGTCCCCCCTGGTGTCCACTTACCTGCAGAGATGACTGCTCCGGTGCCCGGTGTTCTTCTTCACCTCGCTGCCACTCCATGCTGCTCTTCTTGCCTCACTGCCCCCTGCCTCCCAGGTTAGGAGAGTGTGGGCTGGTTAGGAGAGTGTGGGCAGGTACTGGGAGGGGAGATGTCACGTCTCCCCGCCCTGTACCCATCCACACTCTCCTAAGCCACAAGCCCCGCCTTCCTACCTCTTTAAACACTAACCCGGGAGGCGGCGGCAGCAAGGCCAGAAGAGCAGCATGGAGCGGCAGTGAGGCGAAGAAGAACACCAGGCACTGCAGACCAGCCATCTCTGGTTAAGGCTGTGTGCCGGCTGCTTCCATTCATTACTATGGAACTGCAGCGGAGCCTTCACACTGAGTATACACTCTTCTCAGAATGAACGGAGCGTATACTCAGTGTGAAGGCTAAGCAAAGCATTGTGGGAAATAGTACCGATCTCGATCCCACGATCGCTCAACCCTATTCCTTACGGATGGTATTGAAGACACAATACTCTCAGATGCCTGGTGACACTCCTGGTGTATGTGAGCCATTGGTTGGGTGCGGTTTCTCTGACCAGCACTCGTCGCTCTCTATCTCCCAGTGTCCTGACTCGGGGCACATTCCGACAATCACGTTCACCTTCCACTTCTTAATCACATAGGTCACTGTCGATTTTGGGTAATTCAGTTCACTTGCTATAAGCCTTAAGGATCGACCATTTCAGTGGTACCCTACAATTACTCTAGACAACTCTACACTTCGTGGCATCTTGCATGCGACTAATGCCAATGTTGTTTCTTATTTAACGTCGAAAGGCGTGATGAATGCAGATATCTTCATTTGTATGGGTGTCCAAATACTTATTGGTAGACAGTGTATTATAAGTCACTTCTGGATGAGGCTGTTCACACAGAGTAGTTTTTTGTGTATACCTTTTACCCGCACACCAGTTATGTAATATACATATATATATATATATATATATATATATATATATATATATATATATATACTGTATATATATATATGTATTATAATATATATTTACTAACCCATCTGCACCAGTTTTCTTGTGTAGTTGGGTGTAAATGTACACACGGCATTTTCTTGTGGCAAAGATGTGCCACATTGTTCATTCTGGGACAGCCAGAAAGCTGGTGCGAGTATGACCTGAAATCTACATCATTTTCTGCATAGATGCCGATACTGGAGACGCTGGAGCTCTAAATAATTCAGGCACAGTTTACATCAAAGGGGAGTGAATACAGATCACCAGTCTTAAAAATGACCCCCACAATTAATATAAAATGACTAGGAACAATGATTACAGTCCCGTAGTAGCGGCGCTGGTGATCTACCTGCACCAATGTTCTCAAGACACTGCTGGCGGGGGTGTTTTTTCCTGCATAACCACTTGGCCTGATCTTTCCCGTTTCTCCTTTCTCACCACCATGAATCATTTTGCAACATTGTAGAGATTTTGGGTCCCTATCTATCAGACTTTTATGTCATATTAATAGAAACATCAATTTTAGACTACAGAGTGAAGATAGAGCTAAAGAGGTCATCCACATTTTTATCCTGGCTGCGGAATATAATAATAATAATTATTATCATTATTATTTTATTATATAGTACCAAGTGTGATCAGGTAGTGTGTTAAACCTGCCTAAAAGATGTGTTTTTAGGGCACATTTGAAACAGTGAATGTTGGGTAATATCTGCAAGTAGAATATAGAGCATTCTAGAGAATTGATGCAGCTTGATAAAAGTCTTGGAGATGGGAGCAGGATGTTTGGATAATAAAGGATGCAAGTCGAAGGAAAGGTGAGGGAAAGTGAGTACCAGGAGAGGCATAACTTATGGGTGTAGTTACACCTGGGCCCAGGAAACTTAGGGGGGCCCATATATACTAGTGTGCATAATTATGGGTCAGCTGCCCAGAAACCAGGAGGTCCCACAGGTCACTCTCACTTTCTTTTTTTTTTCCGCTGACAGTCTTTTCATTGTATTTATATTAGCCCTGTCCTGGTGTAGAGTCATTTTAATAGATTAGGGGGTCCTATTCAAACTTCTTGGAAGTGGCCTCCCCCACATAATTTATTTTCCCTTTACCCCTTGTTCACATCTGCGTTGGTATTCCGTCCGGGGGAGTCCGCATGGGGACCCCTTGAACAGTATACCAAACGCAATTCCAGGCGCTGTGCAGTAAAAGAGACTATAATTGGGTCCGTGTGCTTGCTGCCAGATCTCCGCACTGAACGTGCGGACAGGAAAGTAGTTCACAATCTACTTTCCTGTCTGCATGATTCATGCGGGTAGCACGCGGCTAGCACATGGACCCCATTATAGTCTATGGGGTCCGTGTGATTTTACTGCACAGCGCCTGGAATTGTGTTTGGTATTCTGTTCGGAATACCCGATGCGGACTCCCCCAGATGGAATACCAACGCAGATGTGAACCAACCCTTAACCAGCCCCATGTAAGTCCCCATGCGGACTCCCCCAGATGGAATACCAACGCAGATGTGAACCAACCCTTAACCAGCCCCATGTAAGTCTTTCTGTCCCCTGAACCACCCCATTCCCACAGACCTGCAGGCTTGGGCCGTAATGTCCACAACTCGGTGCTCATTGCACTTCTCTGCCACAGACAACATCAGTGAAGGCTGAATAATGGAGCACAGAGTTGATAGCTCCCTGCTCCACTATTATAGTCAACCTCTATCTGTGTCCTAAGGACCATTCACGACCATTTTGCACCTCTTTGTTGGACTCTAGCTTTAAACTGGTGGTTGAACCATGAATATTCACAAAACAATGCTGGCTCATTTCTACTTCTCCGTACTCCTATCTCGCCCAGCGCTACCAATAAATCACTAGTTGCCTCCAAAAAGCAAAAAAAAAATGAGTTACTACTTCCTAAAGTTTGAGCTACGGGCCCCAGTGGTTCTTCTATATGCCTCATCTGTAAAATAATATTCTAAGCCGGACTTACCATCCAGATATTTCAGCACTTTATAATGAAGTATACCGTAGATAAGCAACTCTCTGCATAATGAGAGAAATATTCATGTGGAATAATTCTTAGGCTGAATAAATCTAATCCATCTGAAGAGAAAAGAGCGGAGCATCTGCACCTTAACAAGAAGTGAAATCCATTAACAAGTGTGTATAGCTATTTCCTTGCACATGTTCACACAGTGTGCAGACCACTGAGGCTCCTTGTTGGGAATACAAGTATTTGGAGGGGGATAATGCGACTATCCAGGAATGCTTGATTAACCAGCCTATTATGTTTGCACAGAAATCCAGCGGCTTAAGCGAACAGCTGAGTTTTGTAAACCATTATGTCCCCATGCTGACTGGCGTTTTTCTCAGCCTGAGTTAGAGCTGCTGGCTTTCATTCCTCAGCAAATTCTCTCAAACTGAAAGTATCCCTTGGTGCAGAGGGGCCAAATGATAGATTCTGTTTAATTTCCATGGCTTCGCTTCTATGAGAACATTTATCTCTGTGTTGCTATAATAGGACACTATATGAATGTACACCACAGGGGGCGTAAACCTTCCACACCATTAAAATCCTCTCCAAAATAACTTTGACCTGTTTCATGGCTTTAAATAAGGTCGCAACTTTCCATACAGAGATCAATTGTATAAATTTTATATAGAATTTATATAAAATATTGTCTTTCGTCTTTGGGCCCACCTTCAGGCACCAGGGCCAAGGAGCCTCTAAACCTGTGATAGATACTCTCCTGACTGACCTAATAAAATGTTGCTATTAGAGATGAGCGAACAGTAAAATGTTCAAGTTCGATATTCGTTTCGAGTAGCCCCTCAATATTCGACTACTCAAATCGAATATTGAATCCTATTATACTGTATGGGGGGAAAATGCTCGCTTCAGGGGTAGGCAACGTTCGATCAAATTACACTTACCAAGTCCACGAGTGACGGTCGGGCTGGATCCTCCGAGAAGTCTTCTCCTTGCAGCGTCCCCGCAGCGTCTTCCGGCTCTGAATTCACTCTGCCAGGCATCGGGCCTGGGCAGAGCTGACTACACATGTCTGCACTACAAGCGGACATGTGCAGTCGGCTCTGCCCAGGCCCGATGCCTGGCAGAGTGAATGAAGAGCCGGAAGACGCTGCGGGGAAGCTGCACGGAGAAGACTTCTAAAGGTAGGAGAAGAACCAGCATTGATTGGCTGACTGTATAGCATTCGGCCAATCAATGCTGGTTCTGCATCGAACTTTTCCATTCGAATAGCGAGTGGTACTCGATCGATTACGAGTATTTCGAATACCGTAGTATTCGATCGAATACCTACTCGATCGAGTACTACTCGCTCATCTCTAGTTGCTATATTACAAGTGATAAATTAAAGGGTTGCTTCCTGGGGGTAATATTTGCACTTCTATCTCTCACAATACACTTCCAAAAACTCTTGAAAAATGTAAGTCAAGGGGGCAATACACATTAGATAACTGTCAATAAAATGCTTGTTTGGTTGACAGTTCTTCCGTTCCTCATCGGTTCAGCCGAATGTGCATGTGCTCTTAATAGGAAAAAGGGAATAAACTTAGCTCCTATGAGAACCAAGGATTGGACATGTCAAAATTAAATATGCCTGACCATTCTTTTTACCTACAACTATAATTCACACGGAGTAAAATGGAGTGTAATTTGGAGTGTAATTTTTACACGTGTAAAAAAATTACGCGCGTATTTTGGAGCGTTTTTTTACACGTGGCGTTTCAGTAGCGTTTACGGAGCGTTTTTTGGAGCATTTACGCGTGTAAAAAAAATGCTTCCATAAACGCTCCAAAAAACGCTCCGTAAACGCTACTGAAACGCCACGTGTAAAAAAAACGCTCCAAAATACGCGCGTAAATTTTTTCCACGTGTAACAATTAGGGTGCATTCACACTGAGTAAACGCTAGCTTATTTTGTAGAGTAAGGGTGCATTCACACTGAGTAAACGCTAGCTTATTCTGAACGTAAAACACGTTCAGAATAAGCGGCGTCTAAAGCAGCTCCATTCATTTCTATGGGAGCGGGGCGCTCCCCATAGAAATGAATGGGCTGCTTCTTTCACTCCGTGCAGTCCCATTGAAGTGAATGGGGAGTGCCGGCGTATACGGCAAGCTCTGCTCATGCCGGAGCGTACACGCCGGCACTCCCCATTCACTTCAATGGGACTGCACGGAGTGAAAGAAGCAGCCCATTCATTTCTATGGGGAGCGCTCGTATCCCCGCTCCCATAGAAATGAATGGAGCTGCTTTAGATGCCGCTTATTCTGAACGTGTTTTACGTTCAGAATAAGCTAGCGTTTACTCAGTGTGAATTCACCCTTACACTCCAAATTACACTCCATTTTACTCCATGTGAATGCACCCGAAGAGTTGAGACACCCCCATACACATAATATGGAGGGCCCATCTTCCTGAAATAAATGAATCCCTTTGAATTCAGCTTACGAATGGCACAAATTATTATTATTTTTTTATATATAAAAAACTAGCAAAGGTCAGCTCTATCAACAAAAAATACATGGAAAAAGGTGAGCCAAGTGGTAATATGACACAATATACAGAATATGTGACATACACTGTCTCCCAATAAATATTTGGAAACCCAGTAAAGTCCTGCGGAGGTGGAGTTATGGTCTGGGGGTGTTTCTCCTGGTATGGACCCTTGGTCCCAGTGCATGGTAAACTGAACACCGATGCCTATTGTACTATTTTAGATAACAGTGTGCGTCCTACATTATGGTGGTTCTATGGGTTGGACTAATGTTACTTCCAGGATGACAACGCCACCTGTCACGTAGCAAGGTATACCATGGCTTGGTACAGGGACATTCCAGTTAACCAACTGGACTGGCCTTCCCAGAGCCCAGACTTGAACCCTATAGAGCACCTCTGGGATGAGTTGGATCACTGAATTCAGGGGTGCAGCAAGCGCCCAAAATCATTGAAAGAACTTACCTGTCTTCTCCAAGCCAAATGGAATAAAATACCACTAACCGTCATACAAGGACTTGTGGAAAGCATGCCCCGAAAGGTTGAGGCTGTAATTGCCGCTCATGCCGCTCGGCCCACAGGTGTCCAAATACTTATTGGTAGACAGTGTATAGTAAACTCATCATATAAGCTATATATAATGAGCAAAAGTGTAAAAATGCAAGACTCTGCACTCTAGGTCCTACCTGTTAGGATGAGACAACCCAAATTTGAATCCCATCATATCTTTCAGGCCATTTTAGCAAAGATATTCTCATCTGAAGGTGGCTACACGGATAAGATAAACAATGGCTGGAATATGCCCTATCAATTGTACACTGAATGTTCTAAATGTCAACCAACCACACTGAACTGGCAGATCAGGGAGATAGGCTAAAAACAAATGTAAAACAAAAGAGTCGGCTTTCTTGAAAGTGGCAAATGATCTGCCACATTTGGCCAATTTTGATACACACGCAATGTTATATTATTTTCAATATCAAAACTTGCAAGATCTGGATGAAAACAGAGAGTAGTAGAATAATGTAATCTAAATCTCATACAGCACTGAGAGATAGATCCTGGGCAACCAAATGTCTTCACCAGCTCCAGTCGGGAAGCCAGATGGACTTCTGCTGAATTTGATCCCAAGTTTTTTTTTACCACAGAAACTAGTATAAAAAATAAATGCTCTACAAACTGAAGTCAAACTAAAATCCACAACAAACTCACAAGGTAGATCAAATCCAGGAGGATGAATCAAAACAGTGAACGTGTGAAAGTGAATCCGAGTGGTATCATCAGAGCCAAAATCAGAAAGCAAGCAAATTTCTGGTAACAGGCCAAAAGAAAGTAATACAGCAATTCAGCACACAATTCCGAGCCTCACTAGAGTACAAAGTAATAACAGCAGACCTGGGTGGGGAGGAACAGAGCTTAAATATCCCTCCTCAGCTGCTGATTGGATCAGCATGGACGAGCTGTGAAAACTGGAGAAACTTCATATATATTTTGGCATAGTAACACATGCATTGGCTTAAAATATGTTATGTGACAGATTACATTTTTGGCAGAAAATAATCTACCATTTTAAAAGAATGGCTCTTATGTGTATGAGCTGCTTAAAATGTCCTTGAAATTTATATAAAATCAGTTGGAAATGTGGTGACATACTAAAGGAACTACACTTGTCCATTTTCTCTCTTGTTCCAGTCCTGTAATGCAATCACTGGCCTCAGTTGAGAGGCAAAAAATGAAATTCCTGGGCCCCAATTGCAAATCTATACCACATCCTCCAACTGTAATGGCTTCCTCACTTTGGGAAGAGACACGTAATGACCCCTCTAAGGCTCTTGGCTTGGTTGCGACTGCACTCTCTGCACCCAGGGGTGAACCTACCCCTTTTGCCGCCCGAGGTGAACTACAGAAAGCTGCCCCCCCCCCCGGAGGAGGGGGCGGAGCTAAGGGGCGTGGCAGAGCGAAAGGGGCGTGGTGGGGTGAAGGGGGCGGGGCTTATTGGCGTTCGCTGGCAGAGAGCAGGCACGGAGATAACCTGCTCTCTGCCTGAGCGTGAGGGGAGGCTGCTGGAGCAGCGCTACTCCAGTGGCCTCCCCAAACCACCGCTCGGTGCTAAGCCAGTCCAGGACAGCTTGTCCTGGACTGGCTTACCTAAGCAAAAATGCCGCCCTCCCTGGGGTACTGACATAGCGCCGCCTGAAGCGCTCGCTTCAGGTCGCCTCATGGGAGGTGCGGCGCTGTCTGCACCCCTCAAATCATTCGCCTGCTTTAGTGGTATATGGTAAGTGATTATGAGGCTAGGTTCATACTAACACTGGGCTCTCCATTGTTCAGATATGCTGTGAGACCTGAACGACAGAGAGCTACATCTGTATATATATATATATATATATATATATATATATATATATATATATATCCTACGTTTTTTCTATAAATGTCAATGTTGCTGCAGTATAAACATCCCATGCTATTCACTGTAATGGTATACAAGTCACCTGCAGCATCAGAATGCCATGTAAATAATATCACGCTGTTACCAGATGGATAATTTAGCATCTTTCCCATTATACATGTATGTCGGACACACCCGGCGTCTCATCTCCAGAGAGTCCTGTATAACCTTTTGTTCTGACAGAAGACACTAGCTGGTAAATGAGATGTACGCCCACTGTCAGCTGCTTGATGCTCCGACGTATTGTGGACAGCCAACTCATCATATTCACAGTTGTAGCTTTCCAAATGACAAAGAAAAGTACATACCATTAAGCTCCCCAGCTAACAAGGGAACTTTATGTTGCTAGGGGCGGACTGAATAATGTATACATAATATATGACAGGCCATGTTTCAATTCCCTGCAAATAAATAGGTTTTCACTGCAATGTAAATTACATTTTCCATATACAATATTTCACAGATATACAATATGTCTTTATTTATATAGCATGAATATATATGGAAATTCTATACATAGAAAAGATTTACTAACATTATTTTTCCAGGATTGGCTCAATGTCTCTTTTTTATAAAGTCATTGTTGAAGTGTGGAGAGAAGCAAGAGAACGCGGAAGAAACCTGCACAAGAGCATACAAATTCCATAAAGATATCGGGGAGAATGACTAAGCCATCTACGCCAGTAGATGTGGCACTTTGTTTGCCTGCTATGTTAGGTTATACCTCCCATTGTTTACACACTTATTGAAGTGGAAGGAGTGGAAACACCAAAAAAAGGAGGTGGTCATTGTTTAAACGTTGTTTCCTTGGTTCCTGTCCTGTTCTGTGATAACAGGTCAGAAGGATGAGTCACTACTAGAGATGAGCGAACACTAAAATGTTCGAGGTTCGAAATTCGATTCGAACAGCCGCTCAATGTTCGTGTGTTCGAACGGGTTTCGAACCCCATTATAGTCTATGGGGAACAGATACTCGTTAAGGGGGAAACCCAAATCCGTGTCTGGAGGGTCACCAAGTCCACTATGACACCCCAGGAAATGATGCCAACACCTCTGGAATGACACTGGGACAGCAGGGGAAGCATGCCTGGGGGCATCTAACACACCAAAGACCCTCTATTACCCCAACATCACTGCCTAACAACTACACACTTTCCACATTCAAAAAAACCTCTATCAAAGTGGGAAAATACCTGGAAACCTTCTTTACTCCCCAAATGGATGGACACAAACCCCAATTTAAGCTCAACAAACAGTAACAACCACCCCTTTAAATCACGTTCCCCATGACAACCACAAATGGAATAGGCAATGGGAATTCCAAAAGCCCTCACCCTTAACTGTCATTTTGAGTGAGTGTGTGTGTGTGTGTGTGTGTGTGTGTGATGTGGTAAGACCTTCCAAAATTCACTTTTCTAGCCCTTAACATGAGCCCTTCCAAACAAAGTTACATGACCTTAAGCTGAGCTACCAGCAGAGATTGAGGCCCTTGGCATGAGTAGAGCCTTGCACCAGCAGTGTTTTTGGCACTTAGGGTGAGTTGAGCCTTGTACCAGCGTGTGTCCCTTAACATCAGGCGGGCCCTAAGTTCTGCGCTTTGCACAAAAGTTCCACATTAACTAGGCTGAATGGTACAAAGATTAGTAGGCCCGAGAACCAGGAACAGGTCTTGCAATGGCTGTCGGATAACGCTTAAAGCACATTGTCCACCAGCCAGTCAGCCTCTACCTCCTCTTACCCAACAGTCTTGTCCTCCTTCCACCCAAAATTCCCAATCTTCTCAGAACAATAACCCCAACTGTCCCTGCTCCCCAGAGCTGTTCTCCCTTCCTTTGACTGTACCGCAACCTGCCCCTCCATTTCGCGATTCCACGGACCTAACAGACGAGTATCTGTGTCCAGATGCTCAAACACTAGAGTCTCCTCCATTCCATCTCCGGTCGATTTGGTGGCGGATGACCAGCAACCCACCCTCATCGACGACGATGAGACGCAGTTGCTGTCAGGGCAGCCAGTTGACATGCGCATTGTGCAGGAGGAGGAGGCGAGACAGGAGTTGGAAGAGGAGGTGGTGGACGACGAGGACACCGACCCCACCTGGACAAGGCAGATGTCAAGCTGGGAAAGTAGTGTGGATGTTGAGGCAGGTGCAGCACCAAAAAGGGTAGCTAGAGGCAGAGACATGTCCAGAGGCAGAGGTCAGCTGCTTTGCCGAAGCCAGGCCAGACCCGGAATGTCCGAAGATGTTCCCTTTTGTACCCAGCCCAGAAAAACTCCCCCATCGAGGGCACGTTTCTTGAAGGTGTAGAGTTTTTTCAAGGAATGCGCCGAGGACAGATATAGTGTTGTCTACACAATTTGCCTCTCGAAATCGAGTAGGGGCCCTGAGAAGAGCAACCTGTCCACCACTTCAATGCACCGTCATTTGGAATCCAAGCAATGGAATCAGTGGCAGGCAGCAACGGCAGGACAAACGTCGCCCGCCGTTCATGCCACTGCCTCTGCTCACAGTGCTGGCGATGCACTCCAGAGGACGAGCCAGGACATCACTTCATCTGCCTCCGCCACTTTGTTGACTTCTCCCTCATCCTCCCCTGTTTCTGTCTTATCTCCTTCTCCTGCACCATCAAAGGCACCATCAGGCGCTTCTTTACAACAACCCACCATCTCTCAGACATTGGAGCGCCGGCAGAAATACACCGCTAACCACCCACCCACGCAAGCCTAGAACGCCAACATCGCTAAACTGCTGGCCCAGGAGAGGTTGGCGTTCCGGCTTGTTGAAACTCCCGCCTTCCCGGACCTGATGGCAACTGTGGCACCTCACTATGCCGTCCCTAGCCGTCTCAACTTCTCCCGGTGTGGCGTCCCCGCCTTGCACCAGCACGTGTCACTCAACATCAGGTGGGCCCTTAGTTCCGCGCTTTGCTGCAAGGTCCACTTGACCACCGACACTTGGACAAGCGCCTGTGGTCAGGGATGCTGCAGTGCTTATCTTTAATGACAGGCAGGGTGAATGTGGTGGAGTCTGTTCCCCGGGTGCAAACTGGGGTGGCCTATCTCCTCTCCCAGGCCAAAATTCATGGCAGGAGTAGACTGAAACCCTACGACGCTGCAACCTCCACCACAGCTACTAGCGGCAAACGCTAAAACACTGGTGTGGGGAGACGTCAGCAGGCGGTGCTGAAGCTCATCAGCTTGGGGGACAGACAGCACAGTGCCTCCGAGGTCAGGGATGCCATCCTGGCTGAGATGGCATTTTTTTTTCCCTGCTACACCTGGGGCCTGGCATTTTTACGCCTGTGATAATGGCTGGAACCTGGTAGCGGCTCTGGAGCTTGCCAGCCTCCAACACGTTCCATGTTTGGCCCACGTCTAACCTAGTGGTGCAAAGTTTTTTAAAAACATACCCAAATGTACCGAAGCTACTGTTGAAAATGCGGCGCTTGTGCGCCCACTTTTGCAAGTGCACAGGAGTCGCTGCTAGCCTAAAAGCACTCTAGCAAGGCCTACATCTGTCCAAACACAGGCTGTTGTCCGTCATTCACACACGCTGAAACCCTACAATACCATATCTTGAGCAGGGTGTGTGAGCTGCACAGACCTTTGATGGAGTTCCATCTACAAAACCCAAGGGTTCCTCAAAGTCAGCAACCAAAGTTTCTGCACCATGAGTTTCCAGGGGTGGCAGAGTTATGGCTAGGGGAAGAGGCATGGATAGGGATGATGTCTAGGGGCAAAAGCAGTGTGGATGTGGAGGCAAGCTAAGCAGGAAAAACTGGGGGTACAAGCTAAGGCATGGACTGGGGTGATGTCTAGGGGCAAAAGCAGTGTGGATGTGGAGGCAAGCTAAGCAGGAAAAACTGGGGATACAAGCTAAGGCATGGACTGGGGTGATGTCTAGGGGCAAAAGCAGTGTGGATGTGGAGGCAAGCTAAGCAGGAAAAACTGGGGGTACAAGCTAAGGCATGGACTGGGGTGATGTCTAGGGGCAAAAGCAGTGTGGATTTGGAGGCAAGCAAAGCAGGGAAAATGGTGGCTAGAGGCAAAGGGATGTCCATAGGCAGCAAGGGCAAAGATGCAAAACTCTCCCGTTTCAAGAATTTTCCTGACTTGTTTCCCCACAAAACATTCCTGGGAGGAGGGCTGAAACACCACCCTCCTCCTCCTCCGCTGTTAGATTTACCCCAGCTACGAGCTGAAAACGCTGCAACACTGGTGTGGGGAGACGTCAGCAGGCTGGGCTGAAGCTCATCAGCTTGGGAGACGGACAGCACACTGCCTCTGAGGTCAGGGATGCCATCCTGGATGAGATGGCAATTTGTTTATCCCCGCTGCCCCTGGGGCCAGGTTTTTTAGCTTGTTGGAGGGCTCTGGAGCTTGCCAGCCTCCAACACGTTCCATGCCTGGCCCACATGTTCAATGTAGTGGTGCAATGATTTTTAAAAACATACCCCAAATTAGCTGAGCTAAGGGTGAAAGTGCGGCACTTGGACACCCACTTTCCCAAGTCTACAGTACCTGGAGCTAGCCGCAATACACTCCAGCAAGGCCTACATCTGCCTGAAGCACCTACTGTTGTGCGAGGTCACCACACGCTCTAACCCTAGATACCGTATGTTCAGCAGGGTGTGTGAGCAGCAGAGACCTTTGATGGAGTACCAGCTACAAAACCCAAGGGTTCCTCAGAGTCAGCTCCCTCACTTTCTGCACCATGAGTTTCCATGGGTGGCAGACTTATGGCTAGAGGCACAGGCATGGATAGGGGTGATGTGTAGGGGCAAAAGCAGTGTGGATGTGGAGGCAAGCTAAGCAGCAAAAACTGGGGGTACAAGCAGCCGGTGACATCATCACTGACAAGCACAGCTGTCTGTCAGCTGACAGGCTGACTTTCACCAAAATGAACAGACAATGGATAGACTCATCATATACATGTCAGTTACATGACAAATTTAGTGCAATTTGCAAGTCCAAGATGGTTTGGAGATCTGCGGAGAGGAATCTCACCACCTCTTGCGGGTGCCATCATTTGGAAGGCAAGCCCTGGGCTCAGTGGGTGAGAGCAAGCGCAGGATAATCGTCGTTTGGCTTGGCGGCCACTGCCTCTTCCACTGTTGACAGGGCTGGCGCTGCAGTCCAGACCAGGAGCCAGGACACCTCCACATCTGCCTCTGACACTTTGGGGAGTTCACCCTTATCCTCACCTTTTCCTGCCATTTCTCCTTTTGCCCGCGCCATCATGCGCCTCTTCCCAGCAACTCCCCATCTCCCAAGCCTTTCATTTCATGCTAAAGTACAGCGCAACCCACCCACATGCCCAAGGCTTCAACGGCCTCATCTCAAGAAATCTGGCCCAGGAGATGTTGGAATCCCGGCTGGGGGACACTCTGCCCTTTTTGGGCAGAGTGTCTACTGCGCCACCGCACTGTGCCGTCCACACCAGCACTTTCCCCCAAACATGAGGCGGTCCCTAAATTCAGCGCTTAGCCCTAAAGTTCCATGTGACCAGTTACGAATGGACAAGTGCATGCGGACAGGGACGCTACCTTTCAATTTGGGCACAGTGGTTGAATGTAGTTGAGGCGTGGACCGGGTCGCAAAATGTGGTGGCCTGACTTGTCTCCCCACACAACATTCCTGGGAGGAGGGCTGAAACACCACCCTCCTCCGCTGTTAAATTGACCCCAGCTACGAGCTGGAAACGCTGCAACACTGGTGTGGGGAGACGTCAGCGGGCCGTGCTGAAGCTCATCTGCTTGGGGGCCAGACAGCACACTGCCTACAAAGTGAGTCATGCCATCCTCGATGAGACGGCAATGTGGTTTTTGCCACTGCACCTGGGCCCAGGCATGTTGTCATGTGTGATAATGGCCGTAACCTGGGATTGGCTCTGTAGCTTGGCAGCCTGCAACATATTCCATGCCTGGGCCACGTTTTTAACTCATTGCTGCTAATCTTTTGAAAAAGGTACCCCAATGTTCCTGAGCTACTGGTGAAAGTGTGGCGCTTGTGCGGATAGTTTTTAAAGTGTATAGTTGCCGCTGCTAGCCTCTATGCACTCCTACAACGCCTGTACCTGCTGGAACAACGGCTGTTGTGCGACGTCTCCACACTGCTGGCACTAAACATATCATGTGTTGAGCAGAGTGTGTGAGCAGCACAGACCTTTGATGTAGTTCCAACTCCAAAACCCTCGGGTTCGTCAAAGTCAACTCCCTCAGTTGCTCAACCATGAGTGGCCATGGGTGGCAGACTTATGTGAAATCCCATCCCATCCATTGCACTGGACACGAAACATTAGCATGCGCTCAGCACAACTTCGGATATGGCAGATGCGTTAAGCAGGGTGCAGGGTACAACACAGACCAGGCCCGAGCACCAGGAACAGGTGTTAGAAATACTGCAGCATCTGCCATTTCCTTCCAATTTTGGGGTTTTGGACCCGCCACCGACTTGTCTGGACCTAAGTGGGGATCATGAGACACAGTTGCCATCAAGGCAAGCTGTGGTCATGTGCGGTTTGCAGTAAGGGGGCAGTGCGCAATTGGAAGAGGAGTTGGTGGATGACGAGGCCACCGACCCCACATGGACAGGGGTGATGTCTAGGGGCTAAAGCAGTGTAGATGTAGAGGGAAGCTAAATCAACAAAAAACCTGGGTAGAAGCAAAGGCATAAACTGGGGTGATGTTTAGGGGTGAAAGCAGAGTAGATGTGGAGGGAAGCTAAGCAGCAAAAACAGTGGGTAGAAGCAAAGGCATGCAAAACTCTACCCTGTTGGAAGACTTATTCCTAGGTCTGGAACACGTTAATGGCCCCCCTGGACAAATTACTGCCACTCAGGGGCCTAGTGTCACCAGGAGGGACAAGTATAGGCGCATGTTGTGGGAATACCTGGCCGACACCAGCTCTGTCCTCTCCGATCCCTCTGTGCTCTACAGCCTAAACTTATTTTCTCATCTTTTTTTCTGAACTGCACATCTCTTGCCTGCTTCCTTTGGGATCTTAGAAATGGTGGTCCACTTCCACAGATGGTAACTTCAATAGACAGTGTAACGGGAGTAGCTGAGGGATCGCTGTCTTAACCACTTTTTGGCACAAAATTAACTTCCAAAGCCAAATATGGTGCAAGTA
Organism: Leptodactylus fuscus; assembly: GCF_031893055.1. NCBI lineage: Eukaryota > Metazoa > Chordata > Amphibia > Anura > Leptodactylidae > Leptodactylus > Leptodactylus fuscus. The sequence continues at coordinate 49,241,216 of NC_134265.1, forward strand.
TATGATGCAAGGACACCTACACACCTATCTCTGACACATTGGGGAGTTCACCCTCATGCGCCCTTTTGGCCTGCACCATCATGCGCCTCTTCCCAGCCACTCCACATTTCCCAAGCTTTTCATTGCAGGCAGAAGTACAATACAACCCACCCCCATGCCCAAGCCTGTAACAGCCTCATCGATAAACTGCTGGCCCTGGAGATGTTGGTGTTTGTTTATGCTTCTGGAGACCCAGGCCTTCCGTCAGCAGATGGCAGCTGGGGCACCTCCCTATGCTGGGCCTAGCCGTTACTACTTCTCTTGGTGTGCTGTCTCTGCCTTGCGCCTGCATGTGTCCCATAACATCAGTCGGGCCCAGAGCTCTGCGCTTTGCTGCAAGGTCCACTTGACCACCGACACATGGACAAGCGCCTGTGGTCAGGGATGCTGCAGTGCTTATCTTTAATGACAGGCAGGGTGAATGTGGTGGAGTCTGTTCCCCGGGTGCAAACTGGGGTGGCCTATCTCCTCTCCCAGGCCAAAATTCATGGCAGGAGTACACTGAAACCCTACGAAGCTGCAACCTCCACCCCAGCTACTAGCGGAAAACACTGTAACACTGGCATGGGGAGATGTCAGTAGGCCGTGCTGAAACTGATCAGCTTGGGGGACAGACAGCACAGTGCCTCCGAGGTCAGGGATGCCATCCTGGCTGAGATGGCATTTTTTTTTCCCTGCTACACCTGGGGCCTGGCATTTTTGCGCCTGTGATAATGGCTGGAACCTGGTAGCAGATCTGGAGCTTGCCAGACTCAAACACGGTCCACGCATGGCCCACGTTTTCCAACTTGTTGGTGCCATGTTTCTTTGAAACCTACACCATTGTGCCTGATATACAGGTCAAAGTGGGGCCATTTTCGTAAGTGAGAACTAGCCTCTGCTAGGCAGAAAACATTCAGAGCACACTCCTCTCATCTTCGCACCGTTGGCTGGCGGAGGAAGACGAGGGGGTTGGAGTGGCATCTGATGTCCCTATCCCACACGAGGCTAGAGGGTGCACTTCAGTGCATCCCATTGCTTCACCACAAATGGTGTGAAGGGGAGTGGAAAATGGAGGAAATGGAGAGTGACCCTTACAGTTGGGGCCAGCAAAGGCATGCCAAGTAACACACTGGCACACATGGCTGACTTCATCTTGGGTTGCTTTTCAACACATATTTCACATCATGAAGAACAAATAATACTGGATTTTTTCAAGCCTCGAACCCCGGTCTAGGTCTAATGTCTGTTCCTTTCTTATATTAGGGGAGAGGGAAAAAAATTACTTCAGTGATACGTTTAGCGTACATAGACTGACTATTAATGTGTATCCCACTTAGTGTTGTTAGGGTTACACACCGTCACAACCTGGCTAAAGCTTCTATAGCTGTTAATAAAGTCAACATAACTTTACGGTATCCAAAAAGACAGCTGGTACCGACAGAGAGCAAGACAAATGTCAACCAAAGCTGTGAGCTCTGAACACCCACAGTGACTTTGGCGTCATCATCATTATAAGGGAGTGGGTGGTAATAAATAACTTGGCAGTGCCTAAAACCCAAAAAGCTTATACAACTATATTTACATTAAGATACACAAATGAAACTTTTCAGTAGCATGTCATGAGACAAGCTGATAAGCTCTTCCTTTGTGCAGTGCTATTTGAAAGTTAAACGCTGCCTTTATTTTAATTCTGGAGAAGGTGCAGACATTAGATTTAGAACATGTTGTCTTCATTGTCCAAATCCTCTATATAGGTAACGCGTTTTTCGGGCCGAGCTGTCTGGGAACGAGCTGGTGCAGCACTGACAACCTGGGTGAATATGGCAAGAGCCTGAGATGTAGGGTGAATGAATCCCCAAATTATTTGTGGAATTCCCAGTGAGACAATGGCACTGTATACCAGTATTAAAAATTGTGGGTGCACATAACCCCCATATATTCTTTGAATTCCCAGTCAGACAATGGCACTGTATACCAGTATTAAAAATTGTGGGTGCACATAACCCCCATATATTCTTTGAATTCCCAGTGAGACAAAGGAACTGTATAGCAGTATTAAAAATTGTGGGTGCACGTAACCCCCATATATTCTTTGAATTCCCAGTCAAACAATGGCACTGTATACCAGTATTAAAAATTGTGGGTGCACATAACCCCCATATATTCTTTGAATTCCCAGTGAGACAAAGGAACTGTATAGCAGTATTAAAAATTGTGGGTGCACGTAACCCCCATATATTCTTTGAATTCCCAGTCAAACAATGGCACTGTATACCAGTATTAAAAATTGTGGGTGCACATAACCCCCATATATTCTTTGAATTCCCAGTGAGACAAAGGAACTGTATAGCAGTATTAAAAATTGTGGGTGCACGTAACCCCCATATATTCTTTGAATTCCCAGTCAAACAATGGCACTGTATACCAGTATTAAAAATTGTGGGTGCACATAACCCCCATATATTCTTTGAATTCCCAGTCAGACAATGGCACTGTATAGCAGTATTAAAAATTGTGGGTGCACGTAACCCCCATATATTCTTTGAATTCCCAGTCAAACAATGGCACTGTATACCAGTATTAAAAATTGTGGGTGCACATAACCCCCATATATTCTTTGAATTCCCAGTCAGACAATGGCACTGTATAGCAGTATTAAAAATTGTGGGTGCACGTAACCCCCATATATTCTTTGAATTCCCAGTCAAACAATGGCACTGTATACCAGTATTAAAAATTGTGGGTGCACATAACCCCCATATATTCTTTGAATTCCCAGTGAGACAATGGAACTGTATAGCAGTAGCAAAAATTGTGGGTGCACGTCACCCCAATATATTCTTTGAATTCCCAGTTAGACAATGGCACTATATACCAGTATTAAAAATTGTGGGTGCACATAACCCCCATATATTCTTTGAATTCCCAGTCAGACAATGGCACTGTATACCAGTATTAAAAATTGTGGGTGCACATAACCCCCATATATTCTTTGAATTCCCAGTGAGACAATGGAACTGTATAGCAGTAGCAAAAATTGTGGGTGCACGTCACCCCAATATATTCTTTGAATTCCCAGTTAGACAATGGCACTGTATACCAGTAGTAAAAATTGTGGGTGCACATAACCCCCATATATTCTTTGAATTCCCAGTCAGACAATGGCACTGTATACCAGTATTAAAAATTGTGGGTGCACATAACCCCCATATATTCTTTGAATTCCCAGTCAGACAATGGCACTGTATACCAGTATTAAAAATTGTGGGTGCACGTAACCCCCATATATTCTTTGAATTCCCAGTCAAACGATGGCACTGTATACCAGTATTAAAAATTGTGGGTGCACATAACCCCCATATATTCTTTGAATTCCCAGTCAGACAATGGCACTGTATAGCAGTATTAAAAATTGTGGGTGCACGTAACCCCCATATATTCTTTGAATTCCCAGTCAAACAATGGCACTGTATACCAGTATTAAAAATTGTGGGTGCACATAACCCCCATATATTCTTTGAATTCCCAGTCAGACAATGGCACTGTATACCAGTATTAAAAATTGTGGGTGCACATAACCCCCATATATTCTTTGAATTCCCAGTCAGACAATGGCACTGTATACCAGTATTAAAAATTGTGGGTGCACATAACCCCCATATATTCTTTGAATTCCCAGTCAAACAATGGCACTGTATACCAGTATTAAAAATTGTGGGTGCACATAACCCCCATATATTCTTTGAATTCCCAGTGAGACAAAGGAACTGTATAGCAGTATTAAAAATTGTGGGTGCACGTAACCCCCATATATTCTTTGAATTCCCAGTCAAACAATGGCACTGTATACCAGTATTAAAAATTGTGGGTGCACATAACCCCCATATATTCTTTGAATTCCCAGTGAGACAAAGGAACTGTATAGCAGTATTAAAAATTGTGGGTGCACGTAACCCCCATATATTCTTTGAATTCCCAGTCAAACAATGGCACTGTATACCAGTATTAAAAATTGTGGGTGCACATAACCCCCATATATTCTTTGAATTCCCAGTCAGACAATGGCACTGTATAGCAGTATTAAAAATTGTGGGTGCACGTAACCCCCATATATTCTTTGAATTCCCAGTCAAACAATGGCACTGTATACCAGTATTAAAAATTGTGGGTGCACATAACCCCCATATATTCTTTGAATTCCCAGTCAGACAATGGCACTGTATAGCAGTATTAAAAATTGTGAGTGCACGTAACCCCCATATATTCTTTGAATTCCCAGTCAAACAATGGCACTGTATACCAGTATTAAAAATTGTGGGTGCACATAACCCCCATATATTCTTTGAATTCCCAGTCAGACAATGGCACTGTATACCAGTATTAAAAATTGTGGGTGCACGTAACCCCCATATATTCTTTGAATTCCCAGTCAGACAATGGCACTGTATACCAGTATTAAAAATTGTGGGTGCACATAACCCCCATATATTCTTTGAATTCCCAGTCAGACAATGGCACTGTATACCAGTATTAAAAATTGTGGGTGCACATAACCCCCATATATTCTTTGAATTCCCAGTGAGACAAAGGAACTGTATAGCAGTATTAAAAATTGTGGGTGCACGTAACCCCCATATATTCTTTGAATTCCCAGTCAGACAATGGCACTGTATACCAGTATTAAAAATTGTGGGTGCACATAACCCCCATATATTCTTTGAATTCCCAGTCAGACAATGGCACTGTATACCAGTATTAAAAATTGTGGGTGCACATAACCCCCATATATTCTTTGAATTCCCAGTGAGACAATGGAACTGTATAGCAGTAGCAAAAATTGTGGGTGCACGTAACCCCCATATATTCTTTGAATTCCCAGTCAAACAATGGCACTGTATACCAGTATTAAAAATTGTGGGTGCACGTAACCCCCATATATTCTTTGAATTCCCAGTCAGACAATGGCACTGTATACCAGTATTAAAAATTGTGGGTGCACATAACCCCCATATATTCTTTGAATTCCCAGTCAGACAATGGCACTGTATACCAGTATTAAAAATTGTGGGTGCACATAACCCCCATATATTCTTTGAATTCCCAGTGAGACAATGGAACTGTATAGCAGTAGCAAAAATTGTGGGTGCACGTCACCCCAATATATTCTTTGAATTCCCAGTTAGACAATGGCACTATATACCAGTATTAAAAATTGTGGGTGCACATAACCCCCATATATTCTTTGAATTCCCAGTCAGACAATGGCACTGTATACCAGTATTAAAAATTGTGGGTGCACATAACCCCCATATATTCTTTGAATTCCCAGTGAGACAATGGAACTGTATAGCAGTAGCAAAAATTGTGGGTGCACGTCACCCCAATATATTCTTTGAATTCCCAGTTAGACAATGGCACTGTATACCAGTAGTAAAAATTGTGGGTGCACATAACCCCCATATATTCTTTGAATTCCCAGTCAGACAATGGCACTGTATACCAGTATTAAAAATTGTGGGTGCACATAACCCCCATATATTCTTTGAATTCCCAGTCAGACAATGGCACTGTATACCAGTATTAAAAATTGTGGGTGCACGTAACCCCCATATATTCTTTGAATTCCCAGTCAAACAATGGCACTGTATACCAGTATTAAAAATTGTGGGTGCACATAACCCCCATATATTCTTTGAATTCCCAGTCAGACAATGGCACTGTATACCAGTATTAAAAATTGTGGGTGCACGTAACCCCCATATATTCTTTGAATTCCCAGTCAGACAATGGCACTGTATACCAGTATTAAAAATTGTGGGTGCACATAACCCCCATATATTCTTTGAATTCCCAGTCAGACAATGGCACTGTATACCAGTATTAAAAATTGTGGGTGCACGTAACCCCCATATATTCTTTGAATTCCCAGTCAAACAATGGCACTGTATACCAGTATTAAAAATTGTGGGTGCACATAACCCCCATATATTCTTTGAATTCCCAGTGAGACAAAGGAACTGTATAGCAGTATTAAAAATTGTGGGTGCACGTAACCCCCATATATTCTTTGAATTCCCAGTCAAACAATGGCACTGTATACCAGTATTAAAAATTGTGGGTGCACATAACCCCCATATATTCTTTGAATTCCCAGTGAGACAAAGGAACTGTATAGCAGTATTAAAAATTGTGGGTGCACGTAACCCCCATATATTCTTTGAATTCCCAGTCAAACAATGGCACTGTATACCAGTATTAAAAATTGTGGGTGCACATAACCCCCATATATTCTTTGAATTCCCAGTCAGACAATGGCACTGTATAGCAGTATTAAAAATTGTGGGTGCACGTAACCCCCATATATTCTTTGAATTCCCAGTCAAACAATGGCACTGTATACCAGTATTAAAAATTGTGGGTGCACATAACCCCCATATATTCTTTGAATTCCCAGTCAGACAATGGCACTGTATAGCAGTATTAAAAATTGTGGGTGCACGTAACCCCCATATATTCTTTGAATTCCCAGTCAAACAATGGCACTGTATACCAGTATTAAAAATTGTGGGTGCACATAACCCCCATATATTCTTTGAATTCCCAGTGAGACAATGGAACTGTATAGCAGTAGCAAAAATTGTGGGTGCACGTCACCCCAATATATTCTTTGAATTCCCAGTTAGACAATGGCACTATATACCAGTATTAAAAATTGTGGGTGCACATAACCCCCATATATTCTTTGAATTCCCAGTCAGACAATGGCACTGTATACCAGTATTAAAAATTGTGGGTGCACATAACCCCCATATATTCTTTGAATTCCCAGTGAGACAATGGAACTGTATAGCAGTAGCAAAAATTGTGGGTGCACGTCACCCCAATATATTCTTTGAATTCCCAGTTAGACAATGGCACTGTATACCAGTAGTAAAAATTGTGGGTGCACATAACCCCCATATATTCTTTGAATTCCCAGTCAGACAATGGCACTGTATACCAGTATTAAAAATTGTGGGTGCACATAACCCCCATATATTCTTTGAATTCCCAGTCAGACAATGGCACTGTATACCAGTATTAAAAATTGTGGGTGCACGTAACCCCCATATATTCTTTGAATTCCCAGTCAAACAATGGCACTGTATACCAGTATTAAAAATTGTGGGTGCACATAACCCCCATATATTCTTTGAATTCCCAGTCAGACAATGGCACTGTATAGCAGTATTAAAAATTGTGGGTGCACGTAACCCCCATATATTCTTTGAATTCCCAGTCAAACAATGGCACTGTATACCAGTATTAAAAATTGTGGGTGCACATAACCCCCATATATTCTTTGAATTCCCAGTCAGACAATGGCACTGTATACCAGTATTAAAAATTGTGGGTGCACATAACCCCCATATATTCTTTGAATTCCCAGTCAGACAATGGCACTGTATACCAGTATTAAAAATTGTGGGTGCACATAACCCCCATATATTCTTTGAATTCCCAGTCAAACAATGGCACTGTATACCAGTATTAAAAATTGTGGGTGCACATAACCCCCATATATTCTTTGAATTCCCAGTGAGACAAAGGAACTGTATAGCAGTATTAAAAATTGTGGGTGCACGTAACCCCCATATATTCTTTGAATTCCCAGTCAAACAATGGCACTGTATACCAGTATTAAAAATTGTGGGTGCACATAACCCCCATATATTCTTTGAATTCCCAGTGAGACAAAGGAACTGTATAGCAGTATTAAAAATTGTGGGTGCACGTAACCCCCATATATTCTTTGAATTCCCAGTCAAACAATGGCACTGTATACCAGTATTAAAAATTGTGGGTGCACATAACCCCCATATATTCTTTGAATTCCCAGTCAGACAATGGCACTGTATAGCAGTATTAAAAATTGTGGGTGCACGTAACCCCCATATATTCTTTGAATTCCCAGTCAAACAATGGCACTGTATACCAGTATTAAAAATTGTGGGTGCACATAACCCCCATATATTCTTTGAATTCCCAGTCAGACAATGGCACTGTATAGCAGTATTAAAAATTGTGGGTGCACGTAACCCCCATATATTCTTTGAATTCCCAGTCAAACAATGGCACTGTATACCAGTATTAAAAATTGTGGGTGCACATAACCCCCATATATTCTTTGAATTCCCAGTCAGACAATGGCACTGTATACCAGTATTAAAAATTGTGGGTGCACGTAACCCCCATATATTCTTTGAATTCCCAGTCAGACAATGGCACTGTATACCAGTATTAAAAATTGTGGGTGCACATAACCCCCATATATTCTTTGAATTCCCAGTCAGACAATGGCACTGTATACCAGTATTAAAAATTGTGGGTGCACATAACCCCCATATATTCTTTGAATTCCCAGTGAGACAAAGGAACTGTATAGCAGTATTAAAAATTGTGGGTGCACGTAACCCCCATATATTCTTTGAATTCCCAGTCAGACAATGGCACTGTATACCAGTATTAAAAATTGTGGGTGCACATAACCCCCATATATTCTTTGAATTCCCAGTCAGACAATGGCACTGTATACCAGTATTAAAAATTGTGGGTGCACATAACCCCCATATATTCTTTGAATTCCCAGTGAGACAAAGGAACTGTATAGCAGTATTAAAAATTGTGGGTGCACGTAACCCCCATATATTCTTTGAATTCCCAGTCAAACAATGGCACTGTATACCAGTATTAAAAATTGTGGGTGCACGTAACCCCCATATATTCTTTGAATTCCCAGTCAGACAATGGCACTGTATACCAGTATTAAAAATTGTGGGTGCACATAACCCCCATATATTCTTTGAATTCCCAGTCAGACAATGGCACTGTATACCAGTATTAAAAATTGTGGGTGCACATAACCCCCATATATTCTTTGAATTCCCAGTGAGACAATGGAACTGTATAGCAGTAGCAAAAATTGTGGGTGCACGTCACCCCAATATATTCTTTGAATTCCCAGTTAGACAATGGCACTATATACCAGTATTAAAAATTGTGGGTGCACATAACCCCCATATATTCTTTGAATTCCCAGTCAGACAATGGCACTGTATACCAGTATTAAAAATTGTGGGTGCACATAACCCCCATATATTCTTTGAATTCCCAGTGAGACAATGGAACTGTATAGCAGTAGCAAAAATTGTGGGTGCACGTCACCCCAATATATTCTTTGAATTCCCAGTTAGACAATGGCACTGTATACCAGTAGTAAAAATTGTGGGTGCACATAACCCCCATATATTCTTTGAATTCCCAGTCAGACAATGGCACTGTATACCAGTATTAAAAATTGTGGGTGCACGTAACCCCCATATATTCTTTGAATTCCCAGTCAAACAATGGCACTGTATACCAGTATTAAAAATTGTGGGTGCACATAACCCCCATATATTCTTTGAATTCCCAGTCAGACAATGGCACTGTATACCAGTATTAAAAATTGTGGGTGCACGTAACCCCCATATATTCTTTGAATTCCCAGTCAGACAATGGCACTGTATACCAGTATTAAAAATTGTGGGTGCACATAACCCCCATATATTCTTTGAATTCCCAGTCAGACAATGGCACTGTATACCAGTATTAAAAATTGTGGGTGCACATAACCCCCATATATTCTTTGAATTCCCAGTCAAACAATGGCACTGTATACCAGTATTAAAAATTGTGGGTGCACATAACCCCCATATATTCTTTGAATTCCCAGTGAGACAAAGGAACTGTATAGCAGTATTAAAAATTGTGGGTGCACGTAACCCCCATATATTCTTTGAATTCCCAGTCAAACAATGGCACTGTATACCAGTATTAAAAATTGTGGGTGCACATAACCCCCATATATTCTTTGAATTCCCAGTGAGACAAAGGAACTGTATAGCAGTATTAAAAATTGTGGGTGCACGTAACCCCCATATATTCTTTGAATTCCCAGTCAAACAATGGCACTGTATACCAGTATTAAAAATTGTGGGTGCACATAACCCCCATATATTCTTTGAATTCCCAGTCAGACAATGGCACTGTATAGCAGTATTAAAAATTGTGGGTGCACGTAACCCCCATATATTCTTTGAATTCCCAGTCAAACAATGGCACTGTATACCAGTATTAAAAATTGTGGGTGCACATAACCCCCATATATTCTTTGAATTCCCAGTCAGACAATGGCACTGTATAGCAGTATTAAAAATTGTGGGTGCACGTAACCCCCATATATTCTTTGAATTCCCAGTCAAACAATGGCACTGTATACCAGTATTAAAAATTGTGGGTGCACATAACCCCCATATATTCTTTGAATTCCCAGTCAGACAATGGCACTGTATACCAGTATTAAAAATTGTGGGTGCACATAACCCCCATATATTCTTTGAATTCCCAGTGAGACAAAGGAACTGTATAGCAGTAGCAAAAATTGTGGGTGCACGTCACCCCAATATATTCTTTGAATTCCCAGTCAGACAATGGCACTGTATACCAGTATTAAAAATTGTGGGTGCACATGACCCCCATATATTCTTTGAATTCCCAGTCAGACAATGGCACTGTATACCAGTATTAAAAATTGTGGGTGCACATAACCCCCATATATTCTTTGAATTCCCAGTGAGACAAAGGAACTGTATAGCAGTATTAAAAATTGTGGGTGCACGTAACCCCCATATATTCTTTGAATTCCCAGTCAAACAATGGCACTGTATACCAGTATTAAAAATTGTGGGTGCACGTAACCCCCATATATTCTTTGAATTCCCAGTCAGACAATGGCACTGTATACCAGTATTAAAAATTGTGGGTGCACATAACCCCCATATATTCTTTGAATTCCCAGTCAGACAATGGCACTGTATACCAGTATTAAAAATTGTGGGTGCACATAACCCCCATATATTCTTTGAATTCCCAGTGAGACAATGGAACTGTATAGCAGTAGCAAAAATTGTGGGTGCACGTCACCCCAATATATTCTTTGAATTCCCAGTTAGACAATGGCACTGTATACCAGTAGTAAAAATTGTGGGTGCACATAACCCCCATATATTCTTTGAATTCCCAGTCAGACAATGGCACTGTATACCAGTATTAAAAATTGTGGGTGCACGTAACCCCCATATATTCTTTGAATTCCCAGTCAGACAATGGCACTGTATACCAGTATTAAAAATTGTGGGTGCACGTAACCCCCATATATTCTTTGAATTCCCAGTCAAACAATGGCACTGTATACCAGTATTAAAAATTGTGGGTGCACATAACCCCCATATATTCTTTGAATTCCCAGTCAGACAATGGCACTGTATAGCAGTATTAAAAATTGTGGGTGCACGTAACCCCCATATATTCTTTGAATTCCCAGTCAGACAATGGCACTGTATACCAGTATTAAAAATTGTGGGTGCACGTAACCCCCATATATTCTTTGAATTCCCAGTCAGACAATGGCACTGTATACCAGTATTAAAAATTGTGGGTGCACATAACCCCCATATATTCTTTGAATTCCCAGTCAGACAATGGCACTGTATACCAGTATTAAAAATTGTGGGTGCACATAACCCCCATATATTCTTTGAATTCCCAGTGAGACAAAGGAACTGTATAGCAGTATTAAAAATTGTGGGTGCACGTAACCCCCATATATTCTTTGAATTCCCAGTCAGACAATGGCACTGTATACCAGTATTAAAAATTGTGGGTGCACATAACCCCCATATATTCTTTGAATTCCCAGTCAGACAATGGCACTGTATACCAGTATTAAAAATTGTGGGTGCACATAACCCCCATATATTCTTTGAATTCCCAGTCAGACAATGGCACTGTATACCAGTATTAAAAATTGTGGGTGCACATAACCCCCATATATTCTTTGAATTCCCAGTGAGACAAAGGAACTGTATAGCAGTATTAAAAATTGTGGGTGCACGTAACCCCCATATATTCTTTGAATTCCCAGTCAAACAATGGCACTGTATACCAGTATTAAAAATTGTGGGTGCACGTAACCCCCATATATTCTTTGAATTCCCAGTCAGACAATGGCACTATATACCAGTATTAAAAATTGTGGGTGCACATAACCCCCATATATTCTTTGAATTCCCAGTCAGACAATGGCACTGTATAGCAGTATTAAAAATTGTGGGTGCACATAACCCCCATATATTCTTTGAATTCCCAGTGATACAATGGCACTGTATACCAGTAGCAAAAATTGTGGGTGTATATAGCCCCAATTCTATTGCTAGGGGACTTGCAGGGTATTTCTGAGGTGAAGGTGGGGGGGCACACCGTTGGAACGGGGATTTGGGGTGTATATATGGGGTATACGGGAATACACTGTCAGTGTGTTCCATTCAGGATCCTGGGAAAGCTGGGTTGCGGCGATTGAGCCCGTCAGTGCCACGTTACACTGACAAGCTTCTCCCTGGAATTGCAGTTATATGTAAGCCCAATATATTCTTTGAATTCCCAGTCAGACAATGGCACTATATGGCAGTAGCAAAAATAGTGGGTGTATATAGCCCCAATTCTATTGCTAGGGGACTTGCAGGGTATTTCTGGGGTGAAGGTGGGGGGGCACACCGTTGGAACGGGTATCGGGGGTATATATCGGGTATACGGGAATACACTGACAGTGTATTCCATTCAGGATCCTGGGAAAGCTGGGTTGCGGCGATTGAGCCCGTCAGTGCCACGTTACACTGACAAGCTTCTCCCTGGAATTTAGCTCTTATAAGAGCTGTTGGTTGTCTTCTCCTTCCTATCCTAGCCTGTCCCTGCCTACCCAGAATCTAACCCCTAGCTAACTGGACGGAAACCTCCGTCCTCGGTGAATTGCAAGCTCAGAATGACGCGAAGCTGGGCGGCGCTGTTCTTTTAAATTAGAGGTCACATGTTTTCGGCAGCCAATGGGTTTTGCCTACTTTTTTCAACGTCACCGGTGTCGTAGTTCCTGTCCCACCTACCCTGCGCTGTTATTGGAGCAAAAAAGGCGCCAGGGAAGGTGGGAGGGGAATCGAGTAATGGCGCACTTTACCACGCGGTGTTCGATTCGATTCGAACATGCCGAACAGCCTAATATCCGATCGAACATGAGTTCGATAGAACACTGTTCGCTCATCTCTAGTCACTACTAGAGATGAGCGAACACTAAAATGTTCGAGGTTCGAAATTCGATTCGAACAGCCGCTCACTGTTCGAGTGTTCGAATGGGTTTCGAACCCCATTATAGTCTATGGGGAACATAAACTCGTTAAGGGGGAAACCCAAATTCGTGTCTGGAGGGTCACCAAGTCCACTATGACACCCCAGGAAATGATACCAACACCCTGGAATGACACTGGGACAGCAGGGGAAGCATGTCTGGGGGCATAAAAGTCACTTTATTTCATGGAAATCCCTGTCAGTTTGCGATTTTCGCAAGCTAACTTTTCCCCATAGAATTCGGAATTCGGCCAATCAGCACTGGCCAATGCATTCTATTAGCCCGATGAAGTAGAGCTGAATGTGTGTGCTAAGCACACACATTCAGCACTGCTTCATCACGCCAATACAATGCATTAGCCAGTGCTGATTGGCCAGAGTATGGAATTCGGCCAATCAGCGCTGGCCAATGCATTCTATTAGCCCGATGAAGTAGAGCTGAATGTGTGTGCTAAGCACACACATTCAGCACTGCTTCATCACGCCAATACAATGCATTAGCCAGTGCTGATTGGCCAGAGTACAGAATTCGGCCAATCAGCGCTGGCTCTGCTGGAGGAGGCGGAGTCTAAGATCGCTCCACACCAGTCTCCATTCAGGTCCGACCTTAGACTCCGCCTCCTCCAGCAGAGCCAGCGCTGATTGGCCGAATTCCGTACTCTGGCCAATCAGCACTGGCTAATGCATTGTATTGGCGTGATGAAGCAGTGCTCTACTTCATCGGGCTAATAGAATGCATTGGCCAGCGCTGATTGGCCGAATTCCGTACTCTGGCCAATCAGCACTGGCTAATGCATTGTATTGGCGTGATGAAGCAGTGCTGAATGTGTGTGCTTAGCACACACATTCAGCTCTACTTCATCGGGCTAATAGAATGCATTGGCCAATCAGCGCTGGCCAATGCATTCTATTAGCGTGAACTGAGTTTGCACAGGGGTTCTAGTGCACCCTCGGCTCTGCTACATCAGATTGCTACATCTGATGTAGCAGTGCCGAGTGTGCATCAGATGTGTAGTTGAGCAAAACTGACTCAGCACTGCTAAGTCTCTGCATTCGCATAGGAATGCATTGGCCAGCCTTCGGCCAATCAGCGCTGGGTCTGCCGGAGGAGGCGGAGTCTAAGGTCGGACCTGAATGGAGACTGGTGTGGAGCGATCTTAGACTCCGCCTCCTCCAGCAGAGCCAGCGCTGATTGGTCGAGTTCCGTACTCTGGCCAATCAGCGCTGGCCAATGCATTCTATTAGCCCGATGAAGTAGAGCTGAATGTGTGTGCTTAGCACACACATTCAGCTCTACTTCATCAGGCTAATAGAATACATTGGCCAATCAGCGCTGGCCAATGCATTCTATTAGCTTGATGAAGCAGAGTGTGCACAAGGGTTCAAGCGCACCCTCGGCTCTGATGTAGCAGAGCTGAGGGTGCACAAGGGTTCAAGTGCACCCTCGGCTCTCCTACATCAGAGCCGAGGGTGCGCTTGAACCCTTGTGCACACTCTGCTTCATCAAGCTAATAGAATGCATTGGCCAGCACTGATTGGCCAGAGTACGGAATTCGGCCAATCAGCGCTGGCCAATGCATCCCTATGGGAAAAAGTTTATCTCACAAAAATCACAATTACACACCCGATAGAGCCCCAAAAAGTTATTTTTAATAACATTCCCCCCTAAATAAAGGTTATCCCTAGCTATCCCTGCCTGTACAGCTATCCCTGTCTCATAGTCACAAAGTTCACATTCTCATATGACCCGGATTTGAAATCCACTATTCGTCTAAAATGGAGGTCACCTGATTTCGGCAGCCAATGACTTTTTCCAATTTTTTTCAATGCCCCCGGTGTCGTAGTTCCTGTCCCACCTCCCCTGCGCTGTTATTGGTGCAAAAAAGGCGCCAGGGAAGGTGGGAGGGGAATCGAATTTTGGCGCACTTTACCACGCGGTGTTCGATTCGATTCGAACATAGCGAACACCCTGATATCCGATCGAACATGTGTTCGATAGAACACTGTTCGCTCATCTCTAGTCACTACGCTCTGGGGGGACCGAGTTCTCTCACTGCTCGCTAGTAGAGATGAGCGAGTACTGTTCGGATCAGCCGATCCGAACAGAACGCTCCATAGAAATGAATGGATGCACCTGGTACTTCCGCTTTGACGTCGGCCGGCCCCTTATCCTCCTGCGTGCCGGCTACGTCCACTCATTTCTATGCGAGCGTGCTGTTCGGATCGGCTGATCCGAACAGTACTCGCTCATCTCTACTCGCTAGAACTCTGACAACAAGATAATCAGGTCATCTAATTGCATTTTGCTTATAGAGAGATAACAGACACTATTATCAGTCTTTATGTAAACACAAATATAACATTGAGTTTATTGCAAGTATGTTCTCCGTAAAAGCATGGTAAGTGTTCTATACAAACCAGTATAATGTAATATATATTTACTGTGCATATTATTTGATCTGCGTTTATATAGATTTCTAGTAATATTAATAATCTCTTACAGTAAAGACAATGTCTATATCTATTGTGATACTTCATAGTGTCCTGTCCATCGACTAGTTAAAGCCCTCACACCAGCTTGTCGAAGAATACAGCAAGTAAAAAGAAGAGACAATAGGCAAAGCTCTGGAGCCTTATAATAAAACCAGAGATATCTCCAAACTGCTAGATACTTTTTAAAGACTGATGTACAGTTTATAATTAGAGATGAGCGAACACTAAAATGTTCGAGGTTCGAAATTCGATTCGAACAGCCGCTCACTGTTCGAGTGTTCGAATGGGTTTCGAACCCCATTATAGTCTATGGGGAACATAAACTCGTTAAGGGGGAAACCCAAATTCGTGTCTGGAGGGTCACCAAGTCCACTATGACACCCCAGGAAATGATACCAACACCCTGGAATGACACTGGGACAGCAGGGGAAGCATGTCTGGGGGCATAAAAGTCACTTTATTTCATGGAAATCCCTGTCAGTTTGCGATTTTCGCAAGCTAACTTTTCCCCATAGAAATGCATTGGCCACTGCTGATTGGCCAGAGTACGGAACTCGACCAATCAGCGCTGGCTCTGCTGGAGGAGGCGGAGTCTAAGATCGCTCCACACCAGTCTCCATTCAGGTCCGACCTTAGACTCCGCCTCCCCCGGCAGAGCCAGCGCTGATTGGCCGAAGGCTGGCCAATGCATTCCTATGCGAATGCAAAGACTTAGCAGTGCTGAGCCAGTTCTGCTCAACTACACATCTGATGCACACTCGGCACTGCTACATCAGATGTAGCAATCTGATGTAGCAGAGCCGAGGGTGCACTAGAACCCCTGTGCAAACTCAGTTCACGCTAATAGAATGCATTGGCCAGCGCTGATTGGCCAATGCATTCTATTAGCCCGATGAAGTAGAGCTGAATGTGTGTGCTAAGCACACACATTCAGCTCTACTTCATCGGGCTTATAGAATGCATTGGCCAGCGCTGATTGGCCAGAGTACGGAACTCGACCAATCAGCGCTGGCTCTGCTGGAGGAGGCGGAGTCTAAGATCGCTCCACACCAGTCTCCATTCTGGTCCGACCTTAGACTCCGCCTCCTCCGGCAGAGCCAGCGCTGATTGGCCGAATTCCGTACTCTGGCCAATCAGCACTGGCTAATGCATTGTATTGGCGTGATGAAGCAGTGCTGAATGTGTGTGTTTAGCTCAACTACACCGGTGGAGTAGTTGAGCTAAGCACACAGATTCAGCTCTGCTTTAATCAGCGCTGGCCAATGCATTCTATTAGCTTGATGAAGCAGAGTGTGCACAAGGGTTCAAGCGCACCCTCGGCTCTGATGTAGCAGAGCCGAGGCTGCACAAGGGTTCAAGCGCACCCTCGGCTCTGATGTAGCAGAGCCGAGGCTGCACAAGGGTTCAAGCGCACCCTCGGCTCTGATGTAGCAGAGCCGAGGCTGCACAAGGGTTCAAGCGCACCCTCGGCTCTGCTACATCAGAGCCGAGGGTGCGCTTGAACCCTTGTGCAGCCTCGGCTCTGCTACATCAGAGCCGAGGGTGCGCTTGAACCCTTGTGCACCCTCGGCTCTGCTACATCACAGCCGAGGGTGCGCTTGAACCCTTGTGCACACTCTGCTTCATCAAGCTAATAGATTCAGCTCTGATTTAATTAGCGCTGGCCAATGCATTCTATTAGCTTGATGAAGCAGAGTGTGCACAAGGGTTCAAGTGCACCCTCGGCTCTGCTACATCAGAGCCGAGGGTGCGCTTGAACCCTTGTGCAGCCTCGGCTCTGCTACATCAGAGCCGAGGGTGCGCTTGAACCCTTGTGCACACTCTGCTTCATCAAGCTAATAGAATGCATTGGCCAGCGCTGATTGAAGCAGAGCTGAATCTGTATGCTTAGCTCAACTACTCCACCGGTGTAGTTGAGCCAAACACACACATTCAGCACTGCTTCATCACGCCAATAGAATGCATTGGCCAGCACTGATTGGCCAGAGTACGGAATTCGGCCAATCAGCGCTGGCTCTGCTGGAGGAGGCGGAGTCTAAGGTCGGACCAGAATGGAGACTGGTGTGGAGCGATCTTAGACTCCGCCTCCTCCAGCAGAGCCAGCGCTGATTGGCCAAAGTACGGAATTTGGCCAATCAGCGCTGGCCAATGCATCCCTATGGGAAAAAGTTTATCTCACAAAAATCACAATTACACACCCGATAGAGCCCCAAAAAGTTATTTTTAATAACATTCCCCCCTAAATAAAGGTTATCCCTAGCTATCCCTGCCTGTATAGCTATCCCTGTCTCATAGTCACAAAGTTCACATTCTCATATGACCCGGATTTGAAATCCACTATTCGTCTAAAATGGAGGTCACCTGATTTCGGCAGCCAATGACTTTTTCCAATTTTTTTCAATGCCCCCGGTGTCGTAGTTCCTGTCCCACCTCCCCTGCGCTGTTATTGGTGCAAAAAAGGCGCCAGGGAAGGTGGGAGGGGAATCGAATTTTGGCGCACTTTACCACGCGGTGTTCGATTCGATTCGAACATGGCGAACACCCTGATATCCGATCGAACATCTGATATACTGTATCTCAATGTCAGAAATCTCTTATTCACAGTCTTAATGAGGACCTTTCATGGTTTGGGGCACAGACAGTTCTATATACTGCTGGAAAGCCGACAGTGCACTGAATTCAGCGCTCTATCGGCTTTCCCGATCTGTGCCCCGGGTAAAGAGCTTTCAGTCCCGGTACCGTAGCTCTTCACAGTCAGAAGGGCATTCCTGACAGTCTGTCAGGTACATCCTTCTCCACAGCAGCGCCTATAGCGCTGTATAGTGTGAGCGGGGAGGAACGCCCCCTCCCCTCCTGATAATACTCGTCTATGGAAGAGCACTGTGAGCAGAGGGAGGGGGTGTTCCTCCCCGATCACACTGTACAGCACTATAGGCACTGCTTTGAAGAAGGACGTACCTGACAGACTGTCAGAAACGCCCTTCTGACTGTAAAGAGCTACGGTACCAAAACCGATAGCTCTTTACCCAGGGCACAGATCGGGAAAGCCGACAGTGCGCTGAATTCAGTGCACTGTCGGCTTTCCAGCAGTATATAGAACTGCCTGTGTCCCAAGCCATGAAAGGTCCTCTTTAAAGTGATCTTCTGGATTCCCATTTCTAAGGCTCATACTTCTCAGTCTATATGGAGCAGATACCTAATCTGTATTATGGAATAAGTTTGCCCTTCCTGTAATTGAAACCCAGTTATCCATCTACAAGTATATCTAATGGATATGTGTGGTTGCCATTATATGTACATGGCTTTACTGTGCAATTACACTTCAGTATAAAGTTACAGACTAGAGATGAGCGAACAGTGTTCTATCGAACTCATGTTCGATCGGATATTAGGCTGTTCGGCATGTTCGAATCGAATCGAACACCGCGTGGTAAAGTGCGCCATTACTCGATTCCCCTCCCACCTTCCCTGGCGCCTTTTTTGCTCCAATAACAGCACAGGGTAGGTGGGACAGGAACTACGACACCGGTGACGTTGAAAAAAGTAGGCAAAACCCATTGGCTGCCGAAAACATGTGACCTCTAATTTAAAAGAACAGCGACGCCCAGGTTCGCGTCATTCTGAGCTTGCAATTCACCGGGGACGGAGGTTTCCGTCCAGCTAGCTAGGGCTTAGATTCTGGGTAGGCAGGGACAGGCTAGGATAGGAAGGAGAAGACAACCAACAGCTCTTATAAGAGCTAAATTCCAGGGAGAAGCTTGTCAGTGTAACGTGGCACTGACGGGCTCAATCGCCGCAACCCAGCTTCCCAGGATCCTGAATGGAATACACTGACAGTGTATTCCCGTATACCCCATATATACACCCCAAATCCCCGTTCCAACGGTGTGCCCCCACCTTCACCTCAGAAATACCCTGCAAGTCCCCTAGCAATAGGATTGGGGCTATATACACCCACTATTTTTGCTACTGCCATATAGTGCCATTGTCTGACTGGGAATTCAAAGAATATATTGGGGTTACAAATACCCTCATTTCTTGCTACTGCCATATAGTGCCAGTTTCTGACTGGGAATTCAAAGAATATATTGGGGTTACGTGCACCCACAATTTTTGCTACTGGTATATAGTGCCATTGTCTGACTGGGAATTCAAAGAATATATTGGGTTTACAAATACCCTCATTTCTTGCTACTGCCATATAGTGCCAGTTTCTGACTGGGAATTCAAAGAATATATTGGGGTTACAAATACCCTCATTTCTTGCTACTGCCATATAGTGCCAGTTTCTGACTGGGAATTCAAAGAATATATTGGGGTTACGTGCACCCACAATTTTTGCTACTGGTATATAGTGCCATTGTCTGACTGGGAATTCAAAGAATATATTGGGGTTACGTGCACCCACAATTTTTGCTACTGCTATATAGTGCCATTGTCTGACTGGGAATTCAAAGAATATATTGGGTTTACAAATACCCTCATTTCTTGCTACTGCTATATAGTGCCAGTTTCTGACTGGGAATTCAAAATGCGCAAGGCTCCCGGAAAGGGACGTGGACGAGGCCGTGGGCGAGGTCGGGGGAATGGTTCTGGGGAGCAAGGTAGCAGTGAAGCCACAGGGCGTCCCGTGCCTACTCCTGTGGGGCAGAAAGCATTGCGCCACTCCACAGTGCCAGGGTTGCTTGCCACATTGACTAAACTGCAGGGTACAAACCTTAGTAGGCCCGAGAACCAGGAACAGGTCTTGCAATGGCTGTCGGATAACGCTTACAGCACATTGTCCAGCAGCCAGTCAGACTCTGCCTCCTCTCCTCCTATTACCCAACAGTCTTGTCCTCCTTCCTCCCAAAATTCCCAAGCTTCACAGAACAATAACCCCAACTGTCCCTGCTCCCCAGAGCTGTTCTCTGCTCCTTTCATTGTCCCTCAACCTGCCCCTCCACGTCGCGATTCCACGAACCTAACAGAGGAGCATCTGTGTCCAGATGCTCAAACACTAGAGTCTCCTCCATCTCCGTTCGATTTGGTGGTGGATGACCAGCAACCCACCCTCATCGACGATGATGTGACGCAGTTGCCGTCAGGGCATCCAGTTGACCTGCGCATTGTGCGGGAGGAGGAGATGAGACAGGAGTTGGAAGAGGAAGTGGTGGATGATGAGGACACTGACCCGACCTGGACAGGGGGGATGTCAAGTAGTGTGGATGTTGAGGCAGGTGCAGCACCAAAAAGGGTAGCTAGAGGCAGAGGCAGAGGTCAGCAGCTTAGGCGAAGCCAGGCCACACCCGGAATCTCCCAAGATGTTCCAGTTCGTACCCAGCCCCGAAAAACTCCCACCTCGAGGGCACGATTCTCGAAGGTGTGGAGTTTTTTCAAGGAATGCGCCGAGGACAGATATAGTGTTGTCTGCACAATTTGCCTCTCGAAATTGATTAGGGGCTCTGAGAAGAGCAACCTGTCCACCACTTCAATGCGCCGTCATTTGGAATCCAAGCACTGGAATCAGTGGCAGGCAGCAACGGCAGGACAAAGGCCGCCTGCCATTCACGCCACTGCCACTGCCTCTGCCTCTGCCTCTGCCACTGCCACTGCTGACTGTGCTGGCGATGCACTCCAGAGGACGAGCCAGGACACCACTTCATCTGCCTCCGCCACTTTGTTGACTTCTTCCTCATCCTCCCCTGTTCCTGGCTTATCTCCTTCTCCTGCACCATCAAAGGCACCATCAGGCGCTTCTTTACAACAACCCACCATCTCTCAGACATTGGAGCGGCGGTAGAAATACACTGCTAACCACCCACACGCGCAAGCCTTGAACGCCAACATCGCTAAACTGCTGGCCCAGGAGATGTTGGCGTTCCGGCTTGTTGAAACTCCCGCCTTCCTGGACCTGATGGCAACTGCGGCACCTCGCTATGCCGTCCCTAGCTGTCACTACTTCTCCCGATGTGCCGTCCCCGCCTTGCACCAGCACGTGTCACTCAACATCAGGCGGGCCCTTAGTTCCGCGCTTTGCACAAAGGTCCACTTGACCACCGACGAGTGGACAAGTGCATGCGGACAGGGACGCTACATTTCACTGACGGCACACTGGGTGAATGTAGTTGAGGCTGGGACTGCTTCCCAAACTGGCCCGGTGTACCTCGTCTCCCCGCCTAACATTCCTGGCAGGGACACGAGAAGAACACCCCCCCCTCCTCCTCCTCCACCGCCTCCTCCTCCGCCACCGCCTCCTCCTCTGCCACCGCCTCCTCCTCCGCTGTTAGATTGACCCCAGCTACGAGTTGGAAACGTTGCAGCACTGGCGTTGGTAGACGTCAGCAGGCCGTGCTGAAGCTGATCAGCTTGGGGGACAGACAGCACACTGCCTCCGAGGTGAGGGATGCCCTCCTCGATGAGACGGCAATATGGTTTGAGCCGCTGCACCTGGGCCCAGGCATGGTCGTTTGTGATAACGGCCGGAACCTGGTAGCAGCTCTGGAGCTTGCCGGACTCCAACATGTTCCATGCCTGGCCCACGTCTTCAACCTAGTGGTGCAACGTTTCCTAAAGAGCTACCCCAAAAGCTACTGGTGAAAGTGCGGCGCATGTGCGCCCACTTTCGCAAGTCGACAGTAGCCGCTGCTAGCTTAAAATCTCTCCAGCAACGCCTGCAACACCGGCTTTTGTGCGACGTCCCCATACGCTGGAACTCAACGTTTCAGATGTTGAATAGAGTGGTTGAGCAGCAGAGACCTTTGATGGAATACCAGCTACAAAACCCTAGGGTGCCACAAAGTCAGCTGCCTCAGTTTCTCATCCATGAGTGGCCATGGATGAGAGACCTTTGTGACATCCTAGGGGTGTTTGAGGAGTCCACAAGGAGGGTGAGCTCTGAGGATGCGATGGTGAGCCTTACAATCCCGCTCTTGTGTGTTCTGAGAGAATCCCTGATTGACATCAGGGATAACTCAGATCACACAGAGGAGTCAGGGATAGCATCCGATCCGTCACAGCTGGAGAGTAGGTCCACACATCTGTCCGCTTCATCGCGTTTAATGGAGGAGGAGGAGGAGGAGGAGGAGGAGGAAGAAGAGTTGTCCGATGATGTGATGGTGATACAGGAGGCTTCCGGGCAACTTCGAATCGTCCCATTGTTGCAGCGCGGATGGGTAGACATGGACGATGAGGAGGAAATGGAGATTGAACTTTCCGGTGGGGCCAGAGGAGTCATGCCAACTAACACTGTGGCAGACATGGCTGAGTTCATGTTGGGGTGCTTTACAACCGACAAGCGTATTGTCAAAATCATGGAGGACAACCAGTACTGGATCTTTGCTATCCTTGACCCCCGGTATAAAAACAACATCTCGTCTTTTATTCCGGTAGAGGGGAGGGCCAATCGCATCAATGCTTGCCACAAGCAATTGGTGCAGAATATGATGGAGATGTTTCCAGCATGTGACGTTGGCGGCAGGGAGGGCAGTTCCTCCAGTAGGCGACCAAGTTCTCACCGGTCCACACAAACAAGGGGCACACTGTCTAAGGTCTGGGACACCTTGATGGCACCCCCTCGCCAAAGTGCCGCCACGGAGGGTCCTAGTGTCACCAGGCGTGAGAAGTATAGGCGCATGTTGCGGGAATACCTTTCCGACCACAGCCCTGTCCTCTCCGACCCCTCTGCGCCCTACACGTATTGGGTGTCGAAGTTGGACCTGTGGCTTGAACTTGCCCTATATGCCTTGGAGGTGCTGTCCTGTCCTGCCGCCAGCGTCCTATCTGAAAGGGTGTTCAGTGCAGCCGGTGGCATCATCACTGACAAGCGCACCCGTCTGTCAGCTGAGAGTGCCGACCGGCTCACTTTGATAAAAATGAACCACCACTGGATAGAGCCTTCATTTTTGTGCCCACCTGTGTAAAGCACCCCAACATGAAACTCCATGTCTGTGCTCAACCTCTCCAATTCCTCCGCATCCTCATACTCATCCACCATAAGCGTTGCACAATTCTGCTAATACTAGGCTCCCTCCACCATGATTTCCCCCAACTCTGCTGGTTAGAGGCTCCCTCTACCCTGATTTCCCCCAACTCTGCTGGTTAGAGGCTCCCTCCACCCTGATTTCCCACAACTCTGCTGGTTAGAGGCTCCCTCCACCCTGATTTCCCCCAACTCTGCTGGTTAGAGGCTCCCTCCACCCTGATTTCCCCCAACTCTGCTGGTTAGAGGCTCCCTCCACCATGAATTGGTCCAAACTGGGGTTTTTAGAGGCTCCCTCCACCATGAATTGGTCCAAACTGGGGTTTTTAGAGGCTCCCTCCACCATGAATTTGCCCAAACTGGGTTTTTTAGAGGCTCCCTCCACCATGAATTGGTCCAAACTGGGGTTTTTAGAGGCTCCCTCCACCATGAATTGGTCCAAACTGGGGTTTTTAGAGGCTCCCTCCACCATGAATTGGTCCAAACTGGGGTTTTTAGAGGCTCCCTCCACCATGAATTTGCCCAAACTGGGCTGGTTAGAAGCTCCCTCCACCATGAATTGGTCCAAACTGGGGTTTTTAGAGGCTCCCTCCACCATGAATTGGTCCAAATTGGGGTTTTTAGAGGCTCCCTCCACCATGAATTTGCCCAAACTGGGCTGTTTAGAGGCTCCCTCCACCATGAATTGGTCCAAACTGGGGTTTTTAGAGGCTCCCTCCACCATGAATTGGTCCAAACTGGGGTTTTTAGAGGCTCCCTCCACCATGAATTGGTCCAAACTGGGGTTTTTAGAGGCTCCCTCCACCATGAATTGGTCCAAACTGGGGTTTTTAGAGGCTCCCTCCACCATGAATTTGCCCAAACTGGGCTGGTTAGAGGCTCCCTCCACCATGAATTGGTCCAAACTGGGGTTTTTAGAGGCTCCCTCCACCATGAATTGGTCCAAACTGGGGTTTTTAGAGGCTCCCTCCACCATGAATTGGTCCAAACTGGGGTTTTTAGAGGCTCCCTCCACCATGAATTGGTCCAAACTGGGGTTTTTAGAGGCTCCCTCCACCATGAATTTGCCCAAACTGGGCTGGTTAGAGGCTCCCTCCACCATGAATTGGTCCAAACTGGGGTTTTTAGAGGCTCCCTCCACCATGAATTTGCCCAAACTGGGCTGGTTAGAGGCTCCCTCCACCATGAATTGGTCCAAACTGGGGTTTTTAGAGGCTCCCTCCACCATGAATTGGTCCAAACTGGGGTTTTTAGAGGCTCCCTCCACCATGAATTTGCCCAAACTGGGCTGGTTAGAGGCTCCCTCCACCATGAATTGGTCCAAACTGGGGTTTTTAGAGGCTCCCTCCACCATGAATTGGTCAAAACTGGGGTTTTTAGAGGCTCCCTCCACCACGAATTTGCCCAATCTGGGCTGTTTAGAGGCTCCCTCCACCATGAATTGGTCCAAACTGGGGTTTTTAGAGGCTCCCTCCACCATGAATTTGCCCAAACTGGGCTGGTTAGAGGCTCCCTCCACCATGAATTGGTCCAAACTGGGGTTTTTAGAGGCTCCCTCCACCATGAATTTGCCCAAACTGGGCTGGTTAGAGGCTCCCTCCACCATGAATTGGTCCAAACTGGGGTTTTTAGAGGCTCCCTCCACCATGAATTGGTCCAAACTGGGGTTTTTAGAGGCTCCCTCCACCATGAATTTGCCCAAACTGGGCTGGTTAGAGGCTCCCTCCACCATGAATTGGTCCAAACTGGGGTTTTTAGAGGCTCCCTCCACCATGAATTGGTCCAAACTGGGGTTTTTAGAGGCTCCCTCCACCATGAATTGGTCAAAACTGGGGTTTTTAGAGGCTCCCTCCACCACGAATTTGCCCAATCTGGGCTGTTTAGAGGCTCCCTCCACCATGAATTGGTCCAAACTGGGGTTTTTAGAGGCTCCCTCCACCATGAATTTGCCCAAACTGGGCTGGTTAGAGGCTCCCTCCACCATGAATTGGTCCAAACTGGGGTTTTTAGAGGCTCCCTCCACCATGAATTTGCCCAAACTGGGCTGGTTAGAGGCTCCCTCCACCATGAATTGGTCCAAACTGGGGTTTTTAGAGGCTCCCTCCACCATGAATTTGCCCAAACTCTGCTGGTTAGAGGCTCAATCCACCCTGATTTTCAAAACAAATGTTGGTGCCAACCTCAACTTACTACAAGGGCCAAATTCACTGCTTGTGACAAGCTCTCCTCACTGCAAGTGCCAAATACACATGTTTCAAGGTGTTTTCCTACTGTCAGAGAGGTGGTATTGAGTGTGTAAAGTGTGTAGTTGTTAGGCTGTGATGTTGGGGTAATAGAGGGTCTTTGGTGTGTTAGATGCCCCCAGACATGCTTCCCCTGCTGTCCCAGTGTCATTCCAGAGGTGTTGGCATCATTTCCTGGGGTGTCATAGTGGACTTGGTGACCCTCCAGACACGGATTTGGGTTTCCCCCTTAACGAGTATATGTTCCCCATAGACTATAATGGGGTTCGAAACCCGTTCGAACACACGAACAGTGAGCGGCTGTTCGATTCGAATTTCGAACCTCGAACATTTTAGTGTTCGCTCATCTCTATTACAGACTAAACACATAAACTGCCAATAAAAGAAAGTAAATGGTAATGTGTAGCAATGGGGCTTGGAAGTGCAACCATCTGCCAGGGCCGGGGGAGTCCAAAAGCTTGTCGCTACTGTCTATAGCACCAGAAGTGCTAAATGGGCTGCATGGAGATATATCAGCTTAAGGCATGTTTCACACGTACATGCACATGCACATAAACATACACACATACACGTGTTATATTTAAAAGCATGTATAAGATGCCATATGTTGTTTACATGTTTTTTATGGCGTTTTATTTATTTTGTGACAATCCCTCCAAAGCATTACTAAAGTGTACACGTAGTGTTTTCAATATTTTTCTATATTCCAAGGATATATTCCAGGCAAGTAACATCTGACCCCCATGAATGATAACACCTTGTAAGGCGTGGATGCGAATGTGTTATGTGTGAGGTCCGTGATATTCACAAACAGCACCCTACTCTGCTCATTTTTTGGATGGTGCGCTTTCTGTAGTTGATTTTTTTTGTTGTTGTTTCGTTTTCTATGTTTTGAATGTCTCTGGGTCCACGAAAAATGGATGACAAGCAGAAATCATTCTATTTTTCTCTCCAACCCATAGACTTTCTTATTTCTTAAATGCTATGTAATCAATAACAAAAGATAAAATAACTGCAATAGTATGTTAAACCTTAAAAATTACAGATTTCCATCGGTGTCACTGATACCTGGTATTGCCATTTGGCATTGCCAACCTCTACAGATGTTTCTTATTTACCATTGTCTGGTATCAGCTACATCTTTCCCCATTAGTCCCTGGAGGTTCCAGTGTTTATGGTGTTTGATACATGAACAGTCTCTTTCAGAACTCCAAAGTATCTTGATCGAATACAGACCTGTTTTTCACGTTTGGCCATTCCAGATCCTTTCTTTTTTTCAGCCATTCCTTGATGGATTTATTGATATGTTTAGGGTCACTGTCATGTTACAAAGTCCAGTTTTGACTGAGCTAAAATTTTCTGACAGATGCTCTCTCATTATCCTCCATTATCCTCTGGGGTCAATAAATAATTCTTAGTTGACTTTACAGTGAGCTGACCAGGCCATAATGCAACTAAGGAGTCCCAAAACTTAAAGAGGCTATCCCAAGATCAAAGTCTATCACCTATCCCAAAAATAGGTGATAAATGCCTGATTGTTATGGCTCCCACAACTAGACTACCAGGATCACTAGAATGGGGGTCTTAACCTCAATTTGGAGGAATTAAACAGCAGTTAATATGAGTCCTACTGCTCCATTCAATATCTATAGGGTTGATAGAAATAACCAAGTTGTTTTGGTGTAGCTGCAAGGTCTCATAAAAGGCAATAACAGGAGATTGGCTGACAACTGTGAGCAGTAGAGAAAGCTGTCTGAAACGTGCATGCTTCTGTGAGCCAAGGCAGACCCTGAGAGTCCTTCACCAGAGCCTGCCGCGAGGTAGGTTGGACTTATGGTGAACCTGGGAATCTAAATTGTCAGATACATGTAACGATAATAAATGCACTTCTGGAAAAACCAAATCCACTATCACTTACACAGCGGAGTGAAGACAGGAGTAGTTGTACAGGTACAGGTTAGAATCAGGAGAGAACATCAAAGGCAAAATCAGGAGACAGAAGTGAAATCCAAAAAACAGGCCAATAGTTAAAATCCATCCGGGCACGTCACAGGCAAAATCAACAGGCAAATAGGGTATCCAGGAACCAAGCCGAAGGTCAATAAGAAAACAGGTACAAACAAAATATGAAGAGCCAAACTAGGAAGTACAACTAAATTAGTCGGCGCCTGTGTCAGGAGGAAAGGGTCTTATGCAGACCTCCTCAGCTGCTAATTGGGCAACCCAGGAAACTTTTGAAACTGCAAAAGTATCCCAGGTCAACATGGTAAAGTTAAAGGTGCACCAACTTGATTGAGAACCCTGACACAAGTGCAGTGCTTGGCTTTCATTGTCAGTCCCCTAGATTTTGAATGGGGCAGGAGTGGGCATGATCAGCCACTGCTGTATTCAAGCTCTTCTTAACTGAAGAAGGAGGTGCATTAAGGAAGAACGGGGTACACCAGACTCTTATTGGAGTGACTGGAGGAGATCCTAGTGCTTACCATTTGGTTAGGAGAAAAATGTAGATCTTGGGGCAATCTAATAACATTTCCACCACCAGTCTGTACAGTTGGTTTCAGAGCCTTCTGGTAGCTTTCACCAAACATGTAATTTAGGACTATGGGTAAATAACTGTTTTTGTATCATCCAAAGCACATTGCTCCAGGTTCAAGTCCTAGTGTTTAGATTCACGGGTCCTTTAAAAATCATGGTAAATGCAGTAACCATTGAAAAACTGTATTATACTTAACTTATCAACTCAATGTAATGAATATGCACTAATAGGGTTAATACTTATTATATAATTGTATGGATGATTAGAACAGAGGTGCAGGAAAATGAGAGTACTTGTCAACATATAATGAAGATTGATTTTGTACCTTGAACCTTAACTGGCATATTAGGTAGAGCTATTCCTGTTATGTAACATGGCATTACTATATCCTTCCCGTGGTGAAGGGAAACTCCTAAAAAGTCAACACATTTCTGTACTTAAATGGAAAATCTAGAGGGGAAAAAAGGATATTTTATGTAAAATTTCCCACTGAATCTTAAAAAAAAATCTCTTCTCTTTGGCCAGTCCCAGCCATCTGGCGGACAAAGAGAACAATGGGCGCATTATGTACTAAATGGTGATGGATTGGATAGGTTGTGATAGATTGGAAGGACAGAAAAAGCCTAATTTTCTTGGTCAGTGAACTTTGCACACTGTATTTGAGACACAGCGAATAATCTATTACCTTTCAGTTCTCTGAGCTACTGGCAGTGCCGGGCAAGAAGTTTTATTCTCAGGACTGTATGTTCTTTCGATAAAAAATGAATTTAGACGATCCCGAATGTGTGCCTTAATATGATATAAATACAGTTCATTAGCTGGAATGATCAGATTACAGGCACCATATTACATGTCTAGAGTTTGATGACTTTGGATTGGGAAGCTACAGTATTGCAAGAGCCATATCAAATGTTCTATGTCTGTCCAAAGTCAGATGAGCAGGTATACTTAGACGTAGGTTCAGACTCTTTTAGTGGACTTATGAATGCTTTAATTGGTGGCCAAATGTTGAGTTTCTAGAGGTTCTGTTAAAATTTCAGTAACTTACAAATTTTTTTTCCTATTTATAAAAATGCACCTACAAAAATTATACTACATAGGCCCTTGTGTATAAAAAAAAATTCTCCTTTGTTTCCCCACTGTGGGACTATTAAAGGATTATTTTATCTTATCTTGTATGCATAGATTCTTAATCATTCACTCTTAACATGAAACAGAAGCTAGGGTTACTTACACCAGGGTTGTCCAAAAAACTGTCTCCTAATAAAGTACTTGGAATGTCTTTAGTAGGTCATAGACGTGCCGCATATTGACCTTTGCAGGGGTCTTTATCAAGTGCAAGACCAGAGTAGGATGTCAGCCGAGTGCAGTGAATACTAATGAGAACATGGCTCTAAAGTCTCACGTTTTGTAAATATTCTTTAGGTTTACTTTGGGATTTGAAGCCTTCTACATGTCAGGCAACAACATAACAACATAACATAACCATATAACAACACAACATAACAATATAGCTACAGCTCTGAATAGGAAAAATTCTGAATAGGTACATTTTTGTGATCCTGTGCTTCAAAGGTTGTTTTATTTCCCTGCATAATATACTGGTACATGCAGAATATTGCTTTTTCTAAAGCATACAATATGCTGCTATATAGAGATATACAGGTATCTCTATGTACCAGTGTATTATGCATTGGTTGGAGACCCAGGGGAGACTCTCTCTCATCCTCCTTGGGGATATCACTGAGACCTGTGATAGGCTCTCAGTTGTCACATGGGTAAATTGAAGTCATGACACTCATCGTGCCCATCAGTGGTGTAACTAAAGTCTTGTGGTCCCCGATGCAATCTTTTGTACGGGTCCCAGTGGCATAACTAGGAATGGCAGGGCCCCGCGGCAAACTTTTGACATGGCCCCCCCCCCCCCCTTCCTTCTTGACCGACACCAAAGACCTTGAGTGACCAACCGCCCCCCCCCCCACCGCATTCCTGCGCGCTCTATTATGCCCCATAGTGGCTCCTGCGCACAGTGTTATGCCCCATAATGAACACCCATGAACAATTATTTTACTCTGGGGTCTGAAAATAATAATTGGAGACCCTGAAGGTAACCGCTTTTTAATACGTATAGGTTTCCATTTGGAGGGTCCCCAAGGAGACTCCACGAACGGAAACCAGAGCACAGATGTGAACCTAAGCATCACATTATAAAATACAATTCTAGTATGTATAATGGTAGACATGTATAGAAGCAAATACAGATAGATAGATAGATAGATAGATAGATAGATAGATAGATAGATAGACAGACAGATAGAGAGAGAGAGATAGATAGATAGATAGATAGATAGATAGATAGATAGATATTGATATGCTGTATATACTTACACATATACACATCTATTCACACACATACACACATATACAACATATACACACCTATCTACACATATACAGGACTGACACAGTATGTAAGACACATAATGTAAACAGATATACTCATCTATACATATTTTATCCCAAAATATACTTACATGTGGCTTAATGGCTGGCTGCCCAGGACATGGAGGAAACTTCTGTGCAGCTGTCTGGCAGTGAAGAGAGCAGCTACATCGACTTCTCCTCTCACACTGCGATGCCGAGGAGGGGGAGGGGCGGGCTGTGTGCAGGAAACTTTACAAGAAGTGATCGGCAGCCCCTGCAGATGATTTCTCTGCTGCCGATCTTCTCCTTATGATAGGGAGAGTATGTGGCCCCCGAGGTTGTGGGGACCCTGGGAAATTTCCCAGTTGCCCCCCCCCCCCCCTCTAACCCTCACTCTGAAGTATCTCCAGCCGGTAACGGCCTATTAAGGGAAAAAAACGCACAGGGGTAGTGGCTGGCTGTCGCCGGGCCCTGTGGCAACCGCTACCCCTGCAAGCTGTGATTTCAGAAATAGACTTATCAGTTATACCTATGGTGTTTTACGTCTACGTATAATTGAAGCAGAAAGTTTGTAGCATTCTCCTCTTTTCCTTTTCCTCCTTTTTTACTTTCTATAAAAAAAATTTGGCTATGGCCCGCTACAGGGGACTTTAGTCTTAAAGGAAATTCGTCACCAGAAACTTTACAAGTCAGAGGGTACAGGAATAGACAGTATTTGACAATATGATGTGACAAAGTATTAACATATCCTACAATAGGAGTAAGAGCCTCGCTGGCGAGAGCTTCCAATCTATAGGGTCACATGCACCGACGCTCCATCCCAGGTGGCCTGCAGCTTGTATTTAGATAATACACTACCAGGTTCCTCTAATGTTCCATTATTTCCCCTTTATGTTCTCAAGTTAATGAGCTGTTGGAGCTTCAAAGCTTATCTGTTGTAGTGAACGATCCTATTACTAAATTAATTAATATTATATTGTATTTAATAATGAAATCTTTCTCCACTGCAGCACTCGGCCGTGATTGACAAGTATTCATGGCAGGACTTGCTGGTAATAGATACACGCATGCATCTTCCTGTCTCTGCGTTTATTGAATTTCTAAAAAATAAGATAAGAAGAAAATACTCGGAATATATTACTTTGTAGATTTCTCTCGGAATGAAAGAAACCTACAAATAACAGAAATGCTCCCAGAACAGAAGACTGACGCACATTACTTACATCTTCTGGACAGCTTTCTGCCTGGATGAACAGGGACATCACAGTGGCATCGAGGCTTTCCTACACATTAGCCTTTATGGCATGAAGTGAATGCTAAAAAAAACAAGCAGCACATGCATTATGAATGTGTGATGTTGTAAGTCGCTGTGAGGGGCTTCCAATCTAATGTGACCCTGTAAATAGAGCCAGGTGTCCAAATTCATTAGTGTCAGCAATCTCCAGTTATAGAGCAGCTGTCACAATTAATTCATATTTTATGATGCAATAACAATTAAAAATAGATACTATACATAAAAAAAATTAAGAGATGTGGAAAGACTCACAAAATCCCCCTCAGCCTTTGAACACTATGTTGACTTTAGATTTAGTATATTGTACTGATAAATATCTTAAGAGGTTGACTGAAGACTCCACTAGGGGTAGTTTAGGATTATTTTTTATATTATTTTATCAGTCACTGTATGCAGTTAGCTATCTAAGCTCCCTCTAGTGGTGGCTGCAGGCAGCTAGAGATTTATCATGCTATGTTGGATGTATTAAAAGGGGTTTCCTGGACGTTTAGTTAATAACTAGAGATGAGTGAATACTATTGGAAATGGCCGTTTCGAATAGCACACACCCATAAGAATGAATGGCTGAATTGGGGCCACACGGTGGCTCAGTGGTTAGCACTGCAGCCTTGCAGCGCTGGAGTCCTGGTCTTCAAATCCCACCAAGGGTAAAAAATCATCTGCAAGGAGTTTGTATGTTCTCCCCATGTTTGCATGGATTTCCATCCCATATTCCAAAAAAAGACATACTGATAGGGAAAAATGTACATTGTGAGCTCTATGTGGGGCTCACAATCTACATAAAAAAAAAAAAAAAAAATGAATGGCTGCGTCCATTCATTCCTATGAGTGCCTGCTATTCAAAACGGGAGTTTCGAATAGAACTCGCTCATCTCTATTGATACCGTATCCTTATGATAGGCTTTCAATTGAAGATCTATTGATGTCCTACACCCAGGCCCCTGTGAAGTGTTAGTCGTGCTTCCTGATTGATGAATATGATGTCCCAAAACCTGAAAGCAACTTGGTCCAATTCAAGTGAATACCAATACCAAGGACAGTCGCTAATACATACAGTATGTATTGGTATGTACTTGGTAAGTACTCAAGAGAGTGCAGTACTTACCCTAACGCCCCTTCAAGTAGCTAATCGACCAAGGGTCTAGTGTCAGACCCCTGCCGATCTTTAATTGATGGCCTATCATAATAATAGATCGTTAATAATTAAGCCTGGAAAAACCCTTTAAGGCTAAGGCCCCATGGGACGTCCCACAGCAATAAAGTGCTGCTGGAAAAACTGAGGCGGCATCGCATTATGGTTCTTCCTGCACCGCTTTAAACAGAAAGTTCGCTTAGTTTTTCTCCGAGGTTTTTACCTCAAAGTGGGCATGGGATTCAACTGGCGTTGGGTCAAAAAACTGTATACATGTTCTGACTTGGATACTTATCATCTGTATCTTGGACCATGTTTTTAATGGAATCTTAAGAAAAGAATGACTTTTTAACTGAAGGAGTTGTGCTGTATCATATTCACTCCTTAGACCTAAAGTCGAGCCAAATTTATCAAACATTGAGCAATAGTTCATAAATTTGGCACAAATGACATCCAGCAAAACTGACTTCACAAATTCCCCTTAATGATATATCTCTCCTGTGTATTTTGCTCTGACAGGCACACGTGCTGTGATCAGTTACATGTAGTGCACAAGTAGCAATATTTTTAGGGTGTATTATTGACATTATCTGTCTTATTGATCTCCAGGGACTCCTAGGACTCATGAGAATCGGGGTCCACAAGTGCCCCATGTGAAAGGAGCGTTCATACATATGCTCAGCCATCACTTCATTTACTTCTATGGGACTGTAGTCTGGGAAGACTCATGGAAGTGTATGAAATATCAGGTGAGATGTATACCAATGCTCCATTTACATGTGCACGTGAAGACTCTCCAGCAGTCAGAGGCTTATTCCCTATACAGTTTAAAGGGAATAAGTGTATATTGTAGGAAAATTACATTAAGAATATCTTTTGACTTGAGCATGTTGGAAATTATGTAAAATTATTAATGTTATGTATTTTGTCATATCAGAGCCTCACTTCTAATGCAAATCAGACAACACACTAAAGTTTATAACGCATAACACATTAAAAGGGTTTCCCGGATTTTTTTTATGTGCTATATTGATAGATAGCAGGCCGAAGGGTTATTTTTTCGGGTCTGCATTTCATACCCGTACTATACAGTGTACAGAGCCAGAAGAAGATAGCTCCATACACCTTATAGTGGCTAGGCGGTGTTACTACAGCTCAGCTCCTATTGACATTAATAGGAGCCAAGCAGTAGTAATACCGGATGGCATGGTGGCTCAGTAGTTAACATTATAGCTTTGCGATACTGGAGTCTCATGTTTGAATCCAACAAGAAAAAAATCCTCTGGTCTCCTCCCACGATTCAAAGACATGATGGTAGGCGATGTAGATTGTGAACCCTATATGGGACAGCAACTGATAATGTCTGTAAGGCCGAGGCGCCACTGGACGGAAACACAGTTTTACAGTAAGTGCAAAGTGGATAGTAAATCACATGCCCATTTTGCGGTGAAAACCGTGGTGCGGACACACTGTGACTTCCAAAACCGGTGTCAATTATATCTACTGAAACGCCGGCAGTTTCCCCATAGATATAATTGTAACAGAAAGTCAGTAAACTTTCTGTTTAAAGCGCTGCAGGAAGAACCGCAATGCGTTGTCACCGTGGTTTTTCCCGAAGCGCTTTATTGCTGCGGGACATCGTGTGGAACCTAAGCATAAAGTGCTGTAGACTATGTTGGAGCTATACAAGTTAGGAAAATAGTTTCAACAGCTCATCCAGATATGTAAAGCCTATTCTAAGGATAGACCGCATAAAAAATTCCTGGACAACCCCTTTAAATAAAACATAATATGGGATAGACCATGCAAAAAAACTCATGGACAACCCCTTTAAATAAAGGATATTATGCTACAGCAGGTTAAATCCCGCTACATATGTACATGGCAGCACCTTAACAGTGAATGGATCCGCAGGGAATATAGGGATAGTGCACAGATTTCATGCACATGGCTAAGTCACATATATAACACCTAAATATCATCGGCATTGCATTTAGAATTCTAATATATTATCATTAAAAGTTAAATCTACACTTTAAAGTATCTCGACTTTTTTCTTGCCCGTTAAACGTAAGATGGTTAACGGCAGCAGTAATGTGAATATTAGCTGTGAATGGAATTGCTCTTAAAGTACTGTCATTACCATTACTGCTAAGCCCCCTCTCCAATGGTCGTCTCTCAGTAATTTCCTGCTAGATGGGATGCTCAGAAGAAACATTATAATCAGTGACCTTCTGTGAATCACAAGACGCGGCTTTAACAGATTATTATAACTGGATGTCTGGACGGAGGGTGTTAATTTCACTTAAGCTCTTTCAAGATCATCTACAGAAACAGGAGACGCAAGGATTTAATGGAAAAGAGACTCAATTATTTCTTTAGTCACACTGATATAGATGGCCCTAACATGTTACAGTCAGACCACAACTCTACGAAAGAAGACCCCAACACCCCTCATGGATGGCTCCTTCAGGGCAATTTGTCTGCTTATCATGAATGCACAAATGGACACAAATAATTAGATTTCTCATCTTTAATTTCACATGCTTTGTAGTCCTTAAAGGAGATGTCTGGAGAAAACAAATTGCTTCCAAATGATAGCTTTTTGCAATGCAAACACTTTTTTAATATACTGTCATTAAAGATTTCAACATCTGACATAACTTTTTTGCCCCTTCTTTTTTGAAGTTTGTCTCTCGAGAAAATATTCCCTCTCCCTTCTGTGTCACCATTTTTTATATTATGTCTCTACTAGGTTTTGAACCCAGAACCTCTTTTATGCAAGTCAACATCAAGTTAAGATGAGTAAAACACTCACTTCCTACTCGAGGAGGGATTTTCTCAGTGTAAAAGCCTCAAGGAGTTGTCAGAATTCTCAATTCAGCCTTTAAGGTTACGGTGCCAACCTGGGAAGTTTCTGCAGTTTCAAAAGTTTCCTTGGCTTGTCCAATTAGCAACTGAGGAGACCTACATAAGACTCCTCCCTCCTGACCTAGATTGCCTGCTAATTTAGTTCTCTAGGTTGGTTTGTGTGTGTATTGGATTGGTTTCATTCTGTCCCTCTTGTTTTCTGGATATTCATTTGCCTGCTGAATCCGCCATTGATATACCTACTCAGATTTGACCCTCGTTTTTCTTTTGGATATGGCTTTTGTCTCCTGATTTGGCTTCTGGTGACTTATCCTGGTTTTGTCCCTTTGTCTGGACGACAATTCTTCTGTTTCTGATCTGCCCCTGTATGTTTTTTTGTGGGGTCTGGTGTGGTTTCAGTTAATGAAGCATTTATTTCCAGGACAGTTCTTGGTGGTGATAATTCAGATGCCCAAATTCAGCAAAGCCCAACCGGCCTGCAACAAGTCAGTTTGTGAATGTTTTCCCTCCACGATAATCCACAATCACTTGTGAGAGGTATTACTGAAAAGTTATTAAGAACCACAGCAACTCATCCACAAAGTGGAAGGACCTCTTAAAGTTACAGAATGCTTTGGCACTAAAATGAATACAAATACTGTGTCCTGGGAGAGTCATGCTCAATGCTATGGGATTGTTGTTCAGAAGTTCGCATAAGTCCCTAAGATTTAGTGAAGAGAAATCTTAATTTTTCACCATGCCAAGACATTTTGGCCAGTTGTATGCGTCCAACAGTTTGAAGAAGGACCTTTTCTGCTCCACCATGACTGTACCCAAGTGCCTATAGCAATGTCTATAATGGTATGGTTGGGTGAGATTGATGTGGAAGAACATGACTGACCCACACAGAGCCATGAGCTTAACCCCATCCGACACCTATGATATTTTTATTTTGCTTACTTATATAGCACCATCATATTTTTCAGCTCTTTACAGACATTGTGGTTACCGTCCCATATAGGGCTCACAATCTAAATTCCCTATCAAATAAAAATCCCACATATACACCCTAAAATCTTGTAGAGAGCATAGCCATAAAGAGGATACTGTGTTAGCTGCAAAGAGAGGACCTACAAATTCACAATGGTATGTTATAAAACTAAACTGGTGTTATGTGCAGATGTCCCAATATCCTTCATATATCTCTGTAGGCCAATACTGTAACAATGTAAATCAAAGTACTGTAAAGGAGATCACTGCTATCAAGGCTTTTAGGCTTAGGAAATCCTCCCTTTAGTAAGCAAAGTGTGTGTCTCACTTCTATATGTGGCTGCCCAGGTATAGTGGAAGGGTATTTGGTAAATTGACTTCAGATTACTTAGAAACAGGAAAAGGGCAATGAAAAGATATGGAATGAAGAGCAAAATACTCATATTCTAACCATCTTACAGCCCTATTATATGGCTTGACAATCAGGGCAATATTGGGGAACAAACATTACCAATTGTGCTGCCAACTTGCAAATGGTCGGCTCCTTGAATGTTTTGTGCAGCAGTAGGTTATTGGCATGGGGGAAGGATCACAGTCACTTTATTCCCCCATTTCCATTCACTTTGCAGCAGCTTGTGTAATAAGCCAATGCAGCGTCACTAGTCCTGACACTCGCCCTGGACCAAACTGACTAATGTACATGGACCTTTACTGTTGTAATTGGTTTTAGAGTTTCCCCAACCCCTGTTTTGCTGTAGACCACATGATCCACTTCTATCCTTCTTCTTGTGTATTTATTGTCTCCTGCAATCTCCACATTCTTGTTTACTGAATGTGTAACATATGCAATCTTTGTACTTTCTGTCCCTTGATACAGTGATAATGAAGATGTTGGCTGTACATCAATAATTACTATCAATAAACATATAATACTATTTATAACAATGTTATTTACATGTAGAGGAAGCCCTTGTAGTAGTCATGAGGGTGCTACAGATTCAGGCTGCTCTTAAAGGGGTTTCCTAGGAACATAACCATACCCGTAGACAAAGCTAAACACTTTCTCAAATATAATTACAATTTTGCAAAGTTTTAAAGATTTTCTCCATCTTAGTAGTGATGATCTTTTATCCTGATCAGTTGCCAATGGATACTTCCATGAATACAGGAGCTTTCTATGGTCTAGGACTTGTCAGAAACCCAGCCATGATTTTCCTTATTGTGGACAAGTTATCTGACAGGGACACTACATGTATGAGAAGATAACACAGCCACAAGATATATATATATATATATATATATATATATATATATATATATATATATATATATATATATATCACAGTCACTTTATACATATATAGTCAAACATATACAGTCCTATGAAAAAGGTTGGGCACCCCTATTAATCTTAATCATTTTTAGTTCTAAATATTTTGGTGTTTGCAGCAGCCATTTCAGTTTGATATATCTAATAACTGATGGACACAGTAATATTTCAGGATTGAAATGAGGTTTATTGTATTAACAGAAAATGTGCAATATGCATTAAACCAAAATTTGACCGGTGCAAAAGTATGGGCATGCTCGGCGACCATCAAACTTAACTGAACTTGTATTGTTTTGTAAAGAGGAATGGTCCAAAATACCTTCATCCAGGATCCAGGAACTGATTAAAAGCTACAGGAAGCGACTAGAGGCTGTTATCTTTGCAAAAGGAGGATCTACTAAATATTAATGTCACTTTTCTGTTGAGGTGCCCATACTTTTGCACAGGTCAAATTTTGGTTTAATGCATATTGCGCATTTTCTGTTAGTACAATAAACCTCTTTTCAATCCTGAAATATTACTGTGTCCATTGGTTATTAGATATATCAAACTGAAATGGCTGTGGTAAACACCAAAATATTTAGAACTAAAAATGATTAAGATTAATAGGGGTGCCCAAACTTTTTCATAGGACTGTATATTTATTTTTTCACTGATGGTTACAAGTCTTTGCTCAGAAGTATAACATTTATAGTAGGAATCTTATGATCTTTTTTCTCACAGATTATATGGTTGATTTTATAGTACATTTTAGATTCTTTCATTGCAAGAATGAATAATCTCTCCTGGTAAACATGTGCTTATTCCGAATAGCCAATCTAAACCAGCAGAACTGAAGTGTGAAGCAAAAAGGACTGAGAGTAAAGATTAGAGCCTCCGATGAGAAAAAATAATGATTTAAAAACACAGTGATCCAGGAACATAAGCAACTGTTGCATGTCACAATGCTGGGATAATACATACAGTGATGTCACAGTACAGGATAATACACACAGTGATGTCACAGTACAGGGAT
This sequence comes from Leptodactylus fuscus, assembly GCF_031893055.1. Classification (NCBI taxonomy): domain Eukaryota; kingdom Metazoa; phylum Chordata; class Amphibia; order Anura; family Leptodactylidae; genus Leptodactylus; species Leptodactylus fuscus. The sequence goes on from NC_134265.1 coordinate 49,280,758, forward strand.
AATACACACAGTGATGTCACAGTACAGGGATAATACACACAGTGATGTCACAGTACAGGGATAATACGCACAGTGATGTCACAGTACAGGGATAATACACACAGTGATGTCACAGTACAGGGATAATACGCACAGTGATGTCACAGTACAGGGATAATACACACAGTGATGTCACAGTACAGGGATAATACGCACAGTGATGTCACAATAGAGGGATAATACACACAGTGATGTCACAGTACAGAGATAATACACACAGTGATGTCACAGTACAGGGATAATACACACAGTGATGTCACAGTACAGGGATAATACGCACAGTGATGTCACAATAGAGGGATAATACACACAGTGATGTCACAGTACAGAGATAATACACACAGTGATGTCACAGTACAGGGATAATACACACAGTGATGTCACAGTACAGGGATAATACACACAGTGATGTCACAGTACAGGGATAATACACACAGTGATGTCACAGTACAGGGATAATACGCACAGTGATGTCACAATAGAGGGATAATACACACAGTGATGTCACAGTACAGAGATAATACACACAGTGATGTCACAGTACAGGGATAATACACACAGTGATGTCACAGTACAGGGATAATACACACAGTGATGTCACAGTACAGGGATAATACACACAGTGATGTCACAGTACAGGGATAATACACAGTGATGTCACAGTACAGGGATAATACACACAGTGATGTCACAGTACAGGGATAATACACACAGTAAGGTCACAATGCAGGGATAATATACAAAGTGAAGTTATAGTACGAGGAGAAAACACACAGTGATATCACAGTATAGGTATAACCTACAACACACAGGAATTATAAATTGATGTCACAATACAAGGATAATGCATACAATGACGCCCTGACAATATTTTACACATGGAAGAACTCACTGTGTACACTGTGATATGATATCACAGGAAAGAAATATATTTTGGTGTTACTATGTATGCTGTCAAGATAAAATGATAATACAATGATATCACAGCACAGAAATAATTAATAATTTATTATTTATTCATTTCACTTATATACCGCCATCATATTCCGCAGCGCTTTTACAGACATTGTCAGTCACTGTCCCATATAGGGCTCACAATCTAAATAGTCAGTAATACCCCCTGTACATCCTTGAATTGCCACGGTACGTCAAACGTCAATAGTCGATGTAGTTTAGAAGGGGTGGTTGGTGCCCGGTTCCTACTCGATCTAGAACCCTATCTAGGGACAAAGGAATGAGATCCACCACATACAAGATCTTATCCAGTAACCCCTGGCAGGCTGACAGCCAATCAGATTAGATGAGATATTGGCAGGCAGTATCTGACATGGTGCACGTGTTCCTTCTCAGTAAGGTTAGCGAGATACAAGTCTCATCTTTCATTACACGGCAGATTAATTGCAGGCCTGTTGTATAAATGAATCTCCCTCAAAATCTCTGTGTTAAATATTTACACCAAGTTGCTGACTTAATTGACTCCATGATTAATGATGACCACAAATCTTCTTTATTTCACTTTTTCGCTGCCAACATAATAATAATGAGTATTGCATAAACTCAGCAATCAAAACACAATTCACATGAAGCATTAAAGTTCGGAATGATAATAACAGCCTGTTCCCAATAACACTGCTGCCCTGTGTACACATGGATTGTAAATGTTTGAATTGCAAAAGAAGAGTAGTAACAATGCCCGCAGCAAGTAAATGACCTAGATAGTCATCAGATTTCATTAATGTAATTACCCTCTTGTATATACTGCACACCAATATCATTCCCTGGCACTGTCTGAAGGAGAACGCTATTACATTGATAGGAATCAGCTTTCTTGTATTGTCTAAAGGGATCTTATTTCCAGTTAAATTTTCTTCAAGGACATTTTTGTGGCATTTTTGCCTTTTTTACTATTTCCATTCAAATGTAATTAAAAAAAAATAAAAATGGAATTTTGTACTGTATTCTATATGTTTGGAATTTTTGATTTTGAATTCTTATGACATTTTATGCTAAGCTCACACTAGCATCCAGGTTTCATTGAAACCAAAAAGCGAAACCCAATCTGCTTAAAGAGATCCTTTCTTGTCCTCAGGCACATGCGGTTTTATATACCGCTAGTAAGCCAACAGTGCACTGAATTCAGCGCACTGTCGGCTTTCATATTATGTGCCCCAAGGGAAGAGATATCTATGCAATTAGCGATAGCTCTTCACTGTCAGAAGGGTGTTCCTGACAGTCTAACTGGGAACGCTCCTCCTAACTGTACTCATCCATAGACTATTACAGAGAGAGGGGGGCGTTCATCACTGCTCAGTGTCATGGCTGGGCGGTAAGGTATAGCGCTACACAGAGTACTGTCAGGAGAGGCGCTCCCAGCCCTTCTGACAGTGAAGAACTATCGGTAATTGCACCAATATCTCTTCCCCCAGGGCACATAACAGGAAAGCCGACAGTGCGCTGAATTCTGCACACTGTCGACTTTCTAGCAGTATATAAAACCACATGTGCCCGAAGACATGAAAGGTCCTCTTTAACAAGTGGTTACCCACACAAACCCACAGACCCTATAGACTATAATGGGGTCTGCCGAGTTTCCGCCCATAAAATTCTGAGAAAAAAGTCTTGCAGGCCGGAATCCCTGAACAGTAAATACACACAGATGTGAACCCAGCCTTAGTAACTTTTTCTAGTTCCATACCTTTAAAATAACTCCAACCAAATCCCACTAAAAGCCACAGTGAAAACATGTCAAGTGAAAAACCTCAATTATAACTCCTACTGTCCCAATTCCCTTGTATATTAATGCCACCACATACAAGAACTCATTTGTATTGTCCAACTCTATATAGGTCTGTATTCAGACCGATAAATAGGACGGCATGTGTGTGCCGGCAGCACGGTCCTTATTACACTGAGTGATAGCTGCTGGCGAACAAGGATTTTTGTTCTGCTGAAAGCAAGTGATCATTTGATAGACGAGAACGAGCGCTTGTATAAGTCTTCGTTCCTGATAGTTGCCTGAAAAATCAGAGTATGATAGGGTCTATTATAATAGGATCTTTTTGCAAGTTTTTTTATTTATTTTGTGACATTCTGCCATTTTGCATTCCTATAGAGAAATCTATAGGACAGCTAAAAATGCATCACACCTCAATAAAGAGACCAAAGTCGATAGATTTTTAACTAATACCGGACAGCAATCTATTAGCGGAGGAAATGCTAAAAACAACTAAAATGGTCAAAAAAAATTTTATGGAAAAACTGTCACTTTGTGTGAAATTGGCCTTACAGTAACATGATGGGACCTGTTTTATGGAAAGTCTTCAAGTTGTCTTCAAGGGTTGTCTAGTTTCAACAAATAAACGTAATTGTTTGCATAATGAATAGTTCTAGAATCTTCCAAAATACTTTCTGTATTTACTTCCATTGGTTAAAAAGCAGTCAATGGTCATGTGATATACAGTTAATGGTCATGTGATGTACAGTCCATGGTCATGTGATATACAATCAATGGTTATGTGATGTACAGTCCATGGTCATGTGATGTACAGTCCATGGTCATGTGATATATAGTCCATGGTCATGTGATGTACGGTTCGTGGTCATGTGATATACAGTCCATGGTCATGTGATGTACAGCCCATGGTCATGTGATATACAGTCAATGGTCATGTGATGTACAATCAATAGTCATGTGATGTACAGTCCATGGTCATGTGATGTACAGTTAATGGTCATGTGATATACAGTTAATGGTCATGTGATGTACGGTCCGTGGTCATGTGATATACAGTCCATGGTCATGTGATGTACAGTTAATGATCTTGTGATATACAGTCCATGGTCATGTGATGGATGATAGATATTGTCCAGGAAGGGATTTACAACTATAGTATAGATTTACTATCTATTCCCAATATATACAATAAGTGTGTGACCACAAAGCATGTCCCACCTCTGGTAACTCCACCAAACACAAAAGTGTATGTTCCATGTTCCCTGTTGAAACGGAGTGATGTTTGAGTATGTACCTTCAATCTCTATAGGATTGCTGGAGATAGTAGAGTATAGCAATCCACTGTATTCATCTGTCCCATAGAGCTTGTATAAAGCAACAGTGGACATGCTCCAGTCACACAGGGGAGAGAAGAACCCCGCTTTCATAATCACTGGGTGTCCCAATGGTGATCAGACACTTTATCAGTTGAAGTCGCTGGTGATCACACACCTATCTGTGGATACTGTTAGGAACACAGTAAGTGGTGTGACAACACCTTAAACATATACAGTAGTGAGGCTTTACTGCAATAATGTGATATACTGACATCAAATTATAAGTTGCAGTTGCTATTAATAAATGGTTGCACAACATTTAGCAGGTTTAGAGGGAAATATTTTTTACATTTTGGTGTGGATGCTGGCTGGAAGGATGGTTGTTTCCGCCCTCTTGAGAACTAAGCACAGACCTTCTGGGAATGTAGACTTGCTCCAATCCTTCTGTCTCTTCATGTAACCCCAGACAGACTAGATGATGTTGAGATCAGGGCTCCGCAGGGGCCGTACCATCATCTCCAGGACTCCTCCTCCAAAGGGTACAGGCCGCACCAAATATTGATGGGATTTGATTTCTCTTTTCTTCATTCACTTCATTTTGTTACTTGACATAAATAAAACTACTTTGCAGCATTTTTCCCAGACAAGCCTAAAACTTTTGCCCAATACCATAAATGATACACTTTTTTTTAACCAATTTCCCTTTTCATTTCCTGATAAATCGTCCCGTCAGCGCTGACCTTCCTGGGACATATGTTCAATTACATGATACAGTGAATACGCAACAACCCATTCCTCTTAGCACCCCTCCCCCACCCGCCACAATATGTCACATTGTAATTAGCTGATAATATAAGACTGTTTATTTTTGCCCCTGAATTACAGTTTTTTTTCTATAATAATTTATCAATATAGACAAGAACTTCTCTTCCCAAATTAAATGCAGCAGATGTCACTGGAAACGCGTCCAACGTTCTTATTTAATTAGTTCTTTGGTAAAATGTGCACAAATTGGAAAACAATGAGACAAGTGGTGATTCATGGACTGAATGCTGTAAGGACATATGGCGAAAACTGATGATGTCATCAGCAATACCCAATAACACAGATAGAGACTTGTAAATACCCACCATGATATCAACTCTTCTAACTTCTCCAGCAACTCCTCAAGGATGATCTCATCATTGTTTCTACTTGACCAAGTAAATCATAGGACACTTTGTTTCGATCTATAAACTATGACAAATCAACAAGCCTTGATATCATAGGCCTGAAATCTCCAAAGGCTCATATAATAGTTGAGGAGTGACTTAAGATAACTGCATTAGCTCCAGCCAGTCTGTCTCCATCAAAAGCATCTATTCTGCTGAGAAACCAGGCAAATTTATGGCCCCAGTATTCATTGTGTGAGACCCTGCGTTTCTTTAAAATGCCAGAAGGGCTCAGGGGTTATGTGTGAGTTAATTCTGCATCTTGCGGTGAATGCAAAGACCCTCACCTCTGTATTTAACACTCCATTAACATTCTCAAGTTTCTTACAAGACACATTAGTACAGTATTTGTTTCAGAAAATCGCACGGCAAATATTCATTTGAAAGGAAAAGCAAAATATCAAATGCAACAAAATGTGCAGTCAATGGCATATCTTTATCTGTGATTGGAGAAGAATAAAGAAGTGTAACAGGAACAGAAAGACAATAACTAAGAAGGTATATTCAGGGGTATAGCTATAGACAAAGACGGAACTTGAAAATCATGAGCTCAAATGGGGCCCCCACTCACAATGTGCTGTCTATAACACTGGTGTCTTCTAATGTTGGGCCCCTTAAGGCACCTGGGCCCGGTAGCAATTACAAGTCACCTCTGCAATCCTGATAGCAATGTGCTGAGTATAGAGGAGCCAGTTGTGTCTGAACTTTGGTGCCTAAAGGTCTCTGTTCAACATAAGAAGACACATAGCACAATGTGAGTGTGGAGCCTGGAGGAGGAGGAGAACTGGAGGTGATGATCCGGCCCCCAAAGAGCCCTGATCCCACCATCATCCAGTCTGTCTGCCATTACATGGAGACAGAAGGATTGGAGCAAGCCTACAGAAGATCTGTGCTTAGTTCTCCAAGATGGAAGGAACAACCTCCCTGTTGGGTTACTTCAAAAACTGTCTGCAAGTACCAAGAAGAATTAATGGAAGGCAAAGGGCAAAGGTCACACCAAATATTGATGGGATTTAGATTTCTCTTTTCTTCATTCACTTCATCATATTAATTGACAAATATAAACACTTACCACTTCTGTTTCTGAAAACCATTCTTACTTTGCAACGTCCTTGCCACACTGTTAAATCTCATAATTTGCTGAACTTAGAGTGTGAATGGAGAAGGTCATGGAGTAGCATTTGTGTCCAGCATGTCATCCTTGACAGATAAAGGGGCTAGTGGAATGTTGGGTGGAGGTAGAAGAAGTCTCGTTACCAACAACAATACGTCAGTGTAGCCAAACTTAGGGCTATGGTCAAACAAGGAACGATCCGGAGTACATGGAAGGATCGTACTTACACTTTTCCTTATGGGAAAAAAACTTGGATGAGGGTAAAGCGTTCTCAGCCTTTATAAGCAGGCTTTGGTAACATGGAGGGAGAGCACTAACTCCACCTTCATACCAGCTCTCACTCTCTTCATATTGACACTTGATATTTGTCATGCATATTCTATGTTCTTTTAACTTTGTTTAATTTTTGGACTGTAACCTATCTATTCGTTTGAATTAAACCTTCGTTTGCTGTTTTAACCACAAATTGGATTGGACTCCAGCTGCTTCTTGGTATCACCGAAGTACACCTCTTGTCTCATCAGTCAAGTGGTGTGGGACGTTATTTAACACACACCTGGCTAAAACTTTTGCACAACACTTTATATTCCTTAAATGTCTGACAGATCTTGATTCCACTTTCACGCTCCTACCTCTCCCATTCACAAGAATAAATTCTGCATGTACAAGTGAGCGATCTGGCTGAAAACTAAGGACACATTGTAGTCGTACAGGATAAGCTTTAAAAACTCTTCACTTGTCGTCTTCAGAAATCTCAAATTTTTGGATATTAAATTTTTTTAATAGATTTTTGAAGAATAGCTCAACAAAATTGTAATTTTTTCAAAATGTATTCTAATGTTTTTATTAGATGTTTTAGCCATTGAGATCAATCACTTTAGCATAGTTCACCTCTATCTGTTTCTTCTTCCATTCTTAATGGGAACGTCTGGGATTTTCCCTAAGGCTATTCACATGATAGTTATAAAAACAGCCATGAAAAAGTGGATGAAATGGTCCATTTTTCACAGATGATTTTTACCTGTGGGGCACACATTTTCACAGATCCCTCATAGTCTGGAGTCTTTGAGTGATAGCGAGAATTAGGGCATGTCCTAATATATTAATAGACCGTTCACACAACTTATCAAAACATGGACATGTCAATGGCTCCATAGACTCTCATTGTTCCGCCATCGTTCCCAAGATCAGGGATGCTCATACAGTCAGGTGGAAGTAAAGCACACTGGTTTTGACTCTGACCAAGGGCGACATCTGTATGGAGTTTATATATTTTCTATGTTAATGGGAAAATTCCCCTGACCAGATGACCCTTGGTGGGTGTTGGGGATGAACATACATGACACTCCACAATTCACCCTACATTTTGAGTTCTGTTTGTCATTGTCATGTTATTTCGTCCTATGGATAGAGGTTAAATAATTTCCATAACATAATCCCTAATATGGAAGATGACAATAAGAAGAATACATGGAATATTGCATCATAAAGGTACCATGTGCCTACATGTCTATAGTCCAGAACCATATGGACCTTATCATCTCATCTGCAGTACTGTACTCACCACAGTCTACATACTACAGACATATGTTCTTGTCCTGTAACTGTAACTTGCCATCAATTTCTCCAGGTTTTCCCATGTTTGTAAATTCACTGTTGTATTGATCCAGTCCACTAATCCTTGTCTTGTTGTCCCAGGTGGGAATACTAGATCCTCATGTTTGTAATCTTCAAGACTTCAATCACAGCACGCCAGGAAAGGGATCTGGATTGTTAGCGCTTTGATTGACAGGTATTTCCGTCACATATGGGCATTAACATATTCAACTTTGATATCCAAAAATCAATGTAGTGCCTTTCATCTTCAATCATGACGGCTCCTCTGACTGTCATGTCTGGATATTGTTGATGATGTCCCTTTTGGTTCTGCCACTTTCTAATCTGACAGTCCTTTCCACAGCTAAGTATGGGGAATGTTAGTGGAAGCAGTATACATTGCATGGGTTCCCAGTTTATTTGCAGTCACCAAACAATTCCAAGTCTATGTACGGTGAGGATGAGTGAATATTTTATACCTCAGTCTGAAATGGCTTCCTTTGATGTTATACACCACAAAACCTTTATGGTCTATAAACTGTAGTAAGGGGTCATGCACATGAATGTATTACAGCTCCGACAGAGTTGTATAGATCTGTACTCATATGGTGGGGGGTCATACTGTACCTCCATATGTGTCAGGACCTGAGTTGTTTGTAAAATTGTTGTGTGTTTGCCTGGGGATTTGAGACGGTGTCCTGTGGCTCTCTGGTCGTTCTCTTTGCCACTGAGATGCAGAGTCAGGGGTTGGGTATCTGCCTTAGTATATACTTGAGCTGGTTTGGTGTTTCAGTAGATGCGAGCTTCAGGTGTTTGACATTGTCATCAACCAATCAAGTAGTTCCGGGGTCTGTAAAAGGCTGACTACTGGCTTCAGTTTGGTTTTCGTTGTTATCAACCTGGATTCTTGGCTCAGTTTAGGAGTGTTTTGTGGAAGTTGCACGGTCTCAGGAGCTGATTTGGAAGTGGTGCGAGAGTCTGTTTAACCCTTAACATTTCTACTCAACCCCTGTCCTGCATTTCTGGTTGCCTAACACTGTCTTGGTATTAGTGAGTTTTTGTTTAGGGCTTCAGATTTATTTTGCACCTATCCTGTGATACCCTTTCCTCACTACTCCAGTGTTCCTCTCCTCAAACTCCTGATGTGTGTTTTTGGTTGTGCTGCCAGTCTTCCAGCACATCCCATCCTGGTTGTTTCTGTTTGCAGCTGCACCTATTCTTTCATTAGAGGTAAACACCTTTAGCATCCAAGTCCCTAGCTTCTTTCAACTCTCCCCACCTGTCTGTTAGTTTTTCGCATTTAGAGAGCCAGAAGTTGTCGGGGTCAAGCTTAGCTTGGGTACAGCTGACCAACACCCTCAGGGAGGGCCTAGTCAATCGTCGTAGTGCCAGGGAGAGATTTCCTACTCCATTCCCATAAAGGTGCAAGCAGCATTCCTTTTATGGTTGCTTGGACATTGACACAAATGTGACAATATGCTTTCTCAATTTTCTTTTGTTTTTAGCTGTTGTAGGGAAGTTAACTTGGTAGAAGCAGTGGTGTGGACCTAAACAGTCAAGACAGGGACACAAAATGTGCAGCAAACTGGTTTATTTAGAAACATAGGAAAATAAATAAACCTTGACCTCAGGCACAAAATGAGCAAAACAAAATACAGCCTTAACTTCAGACAAAACCAAAATAAATAAATAAAAACCTGCTTGTCTGAGCAACTAACTAAACAGAACGTATAACCTAACTATACATGTGGCGTACTTCCGGCCACATGAAGATAGCAAGCGCAATATTGTCTCATCGTACTCAGGGTTACAGGACAGAACCATACACCTCCTTTCACCCCAATGAACTGCACTGGAATACAGACAGCCTATTCTGGTCCAGTAATGAGCCAAGGATCTACAACTAGGCTGAGGCCTACTTCAGATACGCCCTGGACCACACATATCAGAAACCTGAAGTTAATATATCTGGACTCCACAACTCTGCCTGTCACCTTCTCACACTGTATACCTTTGTTATCTTGAACAGAACAGACTGTGTACCCCATATACTATTACAGAGCCATAGGCATCCTCTGCATTATAAAAATATTGTCCACAATTGTAGTTGTTCTAAGGAAGTGCACCTCTATAATACAGCATCCAATGGAGCGTGCCGCAACTTTTTTCTTTGATATGGATGTGATATGGAATATAGCAAACACCATTAAAAATTTATTATGGAGGTATACCGTATATACTCGAGTATAAGCCGACCCGAATATAAGCCGACCCCCCTAATTTTACCACAAAAAACTGGGAAAACTTATTGACTCGAGTATAAGCCTAGGGGGAAATGCAGCAGCTACTGGAAAATTTCAAAAATTAAAATGGCCGAGTTCTTGGGTGCAGTAAGTGCTGGGAAAGGGGAGGGGGTGTTTTGGTTGTCTGTCTGCCCCTTCCCTGAGCTTGAGGACTGGGTTTTTTACCCCCACTTGGAATTCAGCCTGGCTGAATATAGGGTATCTGCAGTGCTCCTATTAACCCCTTCCCGACGGAATAGAAGCACTGCAGATCCCCTATATTCAGTAGACCGGGCACTTTCAGACACAGGGATACCTAATGTGTATGTGTTTCACAGTCATTTTCTACTTTGAGGGCAGGTTCACACCAGCGCCCAATCTCAGTTATGCAGGTTTCCGCTTCCTGCCCGAGAAACATTCATGGGTTTGAAAAGTGTCCGCCGGTGAGCGTCTTCTGCTCTCCGCATTGAAACCGTTTTTGGTTTTTTTTAGTGGGACATGCAGGACTTTGTGTCCAGTAAAAAACAAAAAAACAAAACGGTTTCGCCATGGGCAGCAGAAGACGGCTCACACTGACACTGAATGTCGGTTTCTGTCTTCTGCTGACAGAAAACGGAAACCTTCATAACTGAGATCAGGTGCTGGTGTGAACCCGCTGTGAACTTTTATTTATTTTATTTTTTATTATATTTTTTTTAAACTTTTTTTAGCCCCCCTGGGGGACCTGAACCTGCAGTCATTTGATTGCAAGTTCCATAGACGGCAATACAAGTGTATTGCCGTCTATGGGAGATTCTCTACATTACTATTACGGCTGGTCATAGACCAGCCGTAATAATAATATAGCGATGACAGGCTGGGAGCCTTCATTAGGCTCCCGGCTGTAGTCGGAACAGGTCGGCTACTGCGAGCTCGCTGCGCAGGAGCCGGCCTGCAACTTTAAAGGTATGGGGCAGGCCGGAGGGGGGAGGACATCTCCGGAGGGCACCTCCGCTGTAACGCTTACAGCGGAGATGCCAAAGCTTATGCCTACAATCAGAGATCGCAGGCATAAGCTTCAGCATCTCTGTTGTAAGCGTTACAGCGGAGGTGCTGGTTTCTATGGCGACCGCTCTGCAGAGTGGCGCCATTACGTTTACAGCCCGGCATCCGGACCCGGCATCCAAACACTGGGGCGGGTGCCGGGGCCCACAGCATCGCCACGCTCCTGCCAGGAGCGCGGCGATGCTGTACATTAAAATCTGCAGAAGTACTTACGGTACTTCTGCTAGCAGGGCAGGAAGCAGACATGCCGGGTGCGGGCCTGAGTTTACGTGGCTACGTCACCCGGCGTGTGATGGAGCGGTGGGGGGCGGGGTCTGCTATCCTGGCCTGCTAGCAGAAAATTACCGTAATGACCCAAATATAAGCCGAGGAGCACTTTTTCAGCACAAAAACTGTGCTGAAAAACTCGGCTTATACTCGAGTATATACGGTATGTGTTGTTATTGTTATTATTAATAATAATAATAATAATAATAATAATAATAATAATAATAATAATAATATTTTATACCAAGGTACGATATGACAGCACACAGAATGCATTAATAATATGGTGGTACAGGGACACTCTATTACTTTGTAGAAACTTTCCAAAAGTACCTTCTTTATTCTGTATTGCAGCTCCATATTCATAAAAATCTGTTTGATTCCTAGGGAGATATCACTCAAGCAATGGCGTTGGAACTGAGCAAAGTATCAGCAGGACAAGTAATGCCCCTGAAGGAAGCATGGTGGCTCAGTGGTTAGCACTAGAGCCTTGCAGCACTGGAGTCCTGGGTTTTAGTCCTGCCAAGGACAACATGTGCAAGGAGTTTGTATGTTCTCCATGTGTTTGCATGGGATTCCTCCCACACTCCAAAGACATACTAATAGGGGGAAAAAAATGCCCCTAAAGCCTTTTTCAGATAATTTGCATAAGAATAAAATGCTGATTTTCATTAAAATGGCGCTGCAATACATAATAAGAAAGACATCTTTGGAAAGTGATGATCCGTCCATGCTGGAAGCTCACTTTGGAGCCATCTGTAATCACAAATGTAAATGTTCTAGCAATGTCAGGAATAAAACAATGGATACCTGAAGGACCCTATGTAAGAGGGTCCCTTGGCATTCATCTTTTGAGGGACTTGTGTTAAAAAGGCTATTCAGGCACCGTAAATGTTATATTAAACTACCCCCCAGTTTTAAAATAATACCCTAAAAAAGAATGTGATCTACTTACGGATTGTGCACGCTGGGCGGGCATTCAGGGTGTGTCTTCTTCTTCATCCACGCCTCTTCTTCCTCCGATGTCCTCCGGTCCCGTCCTCCTCCGGCGCTCGCGAACTGACATTGATAAAAAAAAATGGGCACATGCGCAGTAGCCGTAGTAGAAGCCGCGTGCTACTGCGCATGTGCCCAGGTCATTTTTTTATCAATGTTCATTCACGAGCGCCAGAGGAAGACGGGACCTGAGGACATCGGAGGAAGAAGAGGCGTGGATGAAGAAGAAGACACACCCTGAATGCCCGCCCAGCGTGCACAATCCGTAAGAAGATCACATTCTTTTTTAGGGTATTATTTTAAAACTGGGGGGTAGTTTAATATAACATTTACGGTGCCTGAATAGCCTTTTTAAAGGCTATGCACGCATATGTGGGGCTCTATAAGCATGATTTTGCTGATGGAGCCCCTTTAATGTTTAATACATTCTTCGATTCCTACAATGGTTCTGTAGAACGGATTAAACACAGATTTGCATGATAAATTAGACTCTTTTAAAAACAGACATTTCAACATTTATAAATTTAGAATTTTAGATTTTTTTTTAAATAAATGAATAATCTATCTATGGACAGACGGTGAGCCATTACTCGTAAGGAAAAAACATGTCTGGGGAGACGTCGATGGCTAGAAGTTAACAGACCAGCAGACCTCGTTTCATTCCAGAATATCTCGCTCGCTAACAATTTATCAGGGTGAGTTGGAACATTATGAATGCATATTTGCGTCCTCTTCTGCCAAATCTGAGGTGAATGGCCTAAAGCTAAGAAATGAAATACCACATTTTCCAAAATATTAGTTGTGAACAGACATGAAAATAATGATTCAATAAGATATTTCAGTACACTTATTGCTCAATCAAAAAAAAAAAAAAAAGATTTGGACCTTAAAAAGGACTTTTTAAGAGGTTTGAACAGCCCAATGACATACTCTGTCTGAGCTGTCACCCTGACCAGGTACGTGTTTTGTTTATGCAAATCTGTTCAGCCATTCCAAAGGTATAAGCTCTTTTAGTGTTGATGAAAATTAGGGTCTAGTTGCCAAGTGGGTGGTAACATTGTGGTTTCCTTGGGAGCAGGGTCTCTGTGTGCTGTATGTCATGTAGTATTATGGAACACCAAGTAGACTTTAATTTATATCAAAACTAAAAGAGCTTATATCTTCTGAATAGCTGAACAGATTTGGATAAACAAATGCTCAGGGTGATAGTGCTGATCAGATAATGGATGTCATTTGGGCTTTTACAGGCTGGGTAGTAGCATCAGTAGTAGTAGCAGAGTTAATATTATTAATAGCAGCTATGGAGTGTTAGAATATTGTTTAAATTGTATGTTTTTTATTATTCGGCTTTGTCCGTAATTGGGCGCACGTATACATATTACTATGTATAGTGCTAACCATGTGGTATGCACATTAGATTGATATCAGAGGGACCACCCAGCCATCTCATACACATGGGTTCCTCTTGACACTCCCACAATGGCAGATGTTTTTTATAAAAAAAAAATAGTTAAAAACGAATTAGACACAAAGCTCTCTGTGGTTGTCAACCATCCCGTACTACAGGCATGCATGGGCAGCACATGCTGGAGAAATTCTTAACTTGTTAACTGTATGCTTCCCAAACCCACAAAAATTCTGTATTTAATGGGAGTCTACCACCAAATCCATAGAATTATTAAACACCCTGACATGTTTCACCTAGAAAAGGCGCTCTCATACCCCGCTACCCCTGAGGACGGCTTTTATAGGTGAAACATTTTGCAGGGTTTAATGATTTTAATTAGCCCTGAGCCCTTCATGTATCATGTATAATCTATTTGGATATACTACAGACTTTCCCTATATATACCACATTAGGCAGATTATTCATACATAGAGGTGACTTTCAGCTAACCTATGCTGACTTGTGGTACATTCAGCTAGTCCCTTAGTCACTAGTTTGGAAGCTAGTTATATAGGATTATTGCAAGCATTTGGTGATTTATCACTGCTATAATACAATCCTTGACGGCCTTTACCCTATAGCTCTAGTATAACACTTGAGTGCAGCGGTGTAACTAGGAATGGTGGGGCCCCAAGGTGAACATTTGATATGGGGCCCCTCCAGCCTACTGATCCCATCACTATTATGCACCATAGTGGCCCCTACACACACAGTATTATGTGTAATAGTGGCCCCTGCACACAGTATTATGCCTCACAGTGGCCCCTGCACACAGTATTATGCCCCATAGTGGCCCCTGCACACAGTATTATGCCCCATAGTGGCCCCAGCACACAGTATTATGCCCCATAGTGGCCCCTGCACACAGTATTATGCCCCATAGTGGCCCCAGCACACAGTATTATGCCCCATAGTGGCCCCAGCACACGGTATTATGCCCCATAGTGGCCCCTGCACACAGTATTATACCCCATAGTGGCCCCAGCACACAGTATTATCCCCCATGGTGGCCCCAGCACACAGTATTATGCCCCATAATGGCCCCTGCACACAGTATTATGCCCCATAGTGGCCCCTGCACACAGTATTATGCCTCACAGTGGCCCCTGCACACAGTATTATGCCCCATAGTGGCCCCTGCACACAGTATTATGCCCCATAGTGGCCCCAGCACACGGTATTATGCCTCATAGTGGCCCCTGCACACAGTATTATGCCCCATAGTGGCCCCTGCACACAGTATTATGCCCCATAGTGGCCCCAACACACAGTATTATGCCCCATAGTGGCCTCAGCACACAGTATTATGTGCCTCAGTGGCCCCTACACACAGTATTATGTCCCATAGCGGCCCCTGCACACAGTATTATTATGTGTAATAGTGGCACCTGCACACAGTGGCCCCATAGTGGCCCCAGCACACAGTATTATGCCCCATAGTGGCCCCAGCACACGGTATTATGCCTCATAGTGGCCCCTGCACACAGTATTATGCCCCATAGTGGCCCCTGCACACAGTATTATGCCCCATAGTGGCCCCAGCACACAGTATTATGTGCCTCAGTGGCCCCTGCACACAGTATTATGCCCCATAGTGGCCCCTGCACACAGTATTATGCCCCATAGTGGCCTCAGCACACAGTATTATGCCCCATAGTGACCCCTGCACACAGTATTATGTGCCTCAGTGGCCCCTGCACACAGTATTATGCCCCATAGTGGCCCCTGCACACAGTATTATTATGTGTAATAGTGGCACCTGCACACAGTGGCCCCATAGTGGCCCCAGCACACAGTATTATGCCCCATAGTGGCCCCAGCACACAGTATTATGCCCCATAGTGGCCCCAGCACACAGTATTATGTGCCTCAGTGGCCCCTGCACACAGTATTATGCCCCATAGTGGCCCCTGCACACAGTATTATGCCCCATAGTGGCCCCAGCATACAGTATTATGCCCCATAGTGGCCCCAGCACACAGTATTATGCCTCATAGTGGCCCCTGCACACAGTATTATGCCCCATAGTGGCCCCAGCACACAGTATTATGCCCCATAATGGCCCCTGCACTCAGTATTATGCCCCATAGTGGCCCCTGCACACAGTATTATGCCCCATAGTGGCCCCAGCACACAGTATTATCCCCCATAGTGGCCCCAGCACACAGTATTATGCCCCATAATGGCCCCTGCACACAGTATTATGCCCCATAGTGGCCCCTGCACACAGTATTATGCCCCATAGTGGCCCCAGCACACAGTATTATGCCCCATAGTGGCTCCTGCACACAGTATTATGCCCCATAGTGGCTCCTGCACACAGTATTATGTGCCTCAGTGGCCCCTGCACACAGTATTATGCCCCATAGTGGCCCCTGCACACAGTATTATGCCCCATAGTGGCCCCAGCACACAGTATTATCCCCCATAGTGGCCCCAGCACACAGTATTATGCCCCATAATGGCCCCTGCACACAGTATTATGCCCCATAGTGGCCCCTGCACACAGTATTATGCCCCATAGTGGCCCCAGCACA
The DNA here is from genome assembly GCF_031893055.1 of Leptodactylus fuscus. Lineage (NCBI taxonomy): Eukaryota > Metazoa > Chordata > Amphibia > Anura > Leptodactylidae > Leptodactylus > Leptodactylus fuscus. Next base: position 49,297,341 of record NC_134265.1, read on the forward strand.
CAGTATTATGCCCCATAGTGGCTCCTGCACACAGTATTATGCCCCATAGTGGCTCCTGCACACAGTATTATGTCCCTCAGTGGCCCCTGCACACAGTATTATGCCCCATAGTGGCCCCAGAACACAGTATTATGCCCCATAGTGGCCCCTGCACACAGTATTATGCCTCATAGTGGCCCCTGCACACAGTATTATGCCCCATAGTGGCCCCTGCGGACAGTATTATGCCCCATAGTGGCTCCTGCACACAGTATTATGCCCCACAGTGGCTCCAGCACACAGTATTATGTGCCTCAGTGGCCCCTGCACACAGTATTATGCCCCATAGTGGCCCCTGCACACAGTATTATGCCCCATAGTGGCCCCAGCACACAGTATTATGCCCCATAGTGGCCCCAGCACACAGTATTATGCCCCATAGTGGCCCCAACACACAGTATTATGCCCCATAGTGGCCCCAGCACACAGTATTATGCCCCATAGTGGCCTCAGCACACAGTATTATGCCCCATAGTGGCCCCTGCACACAGTATTATGTGCCTCAGTGGCCCCTGCACACAGTATTATGTCCCATAGTGGCCCCTGCACACAGTATTATTATGTGTAATAGTGGCACCTGCACACAGTGGCCCCATAGTGGCCCCAGCACACAGTATTATGCCCCATAGTGGCCCCAGCACACGGTATTATGCCTCATAGTGGCCCCTGCACACAGTATTATGCCCCATAGTGGCCCCTGCACACAGTATTATGCCCCATAGTGGCCCCAGCACACAGTATTATGTGCCTCAGTGGCCCCTGCACACAGTATTATGCCCCATAGTGGCCCCTGCACACAGTATTATGCCCCATAGTGGCCCCAGCACACAGTATTATGCCCCATAGTGGCCTCAGCACACAGTATTATGTCCCATAGTGGCCCCTGCACACAGTATTATGTGCCTCAGTGGCCCCTGCACACAGTATTATGCCCCATAGTGGCCCCTGCACACAGTATTATTATGTGTAATAGTGGCACCTGCACACAGTGGCCCCATAGTGGCCCCAGCACACAGTATTATGCCCCATAGTGGCCCCAGCACACAGTATTATGCCCCATAGTGGCCCCAGCACACAGTATTATGTGCCTCAGTGGCCCCTGCACACAGTATTATGCCCCATAGTGGCCCCTGCACACAGTATTATGCCCCATAGTGGCCCCTGCACACAGTATTATGCCCCATAGTGGCCCCAGCACACAGTATTATGCCCCATAGTGGCCCCAGCACACAGTATTATGCCCCATAGTGGCCCCTGCACACAGTATTATGCCCCATAGTGGCCCCAGCACACAGTATTATGCCCCATAGTGGCCTCAGCACACAGTATTATGCCCCATAGTGGCCCCTGCACACAGTATTATGTGCCTCAGTGGCCCCTGCACACAGTATTATGTCCCATAGTGGCCCCTGCACACAGTATTATTATGTGTAATAGTGGCACCTGCACACAGTGGCCCCAGCACACAGTATTATGCCCCATAGTGGCCCCAGCACACGGTATTATGCCTCATAGTGGCCCCTGCACACAGTATTATGCCCCATAGTGGCCCCTGCACACAGTATTATGCCCCATAGTGGCCCCAGCACACAGTATTATGTGCCTCAGTGGCCCCTGCACACAGTATTATGCCCCATAGTGGCCCCTGCACACAGTATTATGCCCCATAGTGGCCCCAGCACACAGTATTATGCCCCATAGTGGCCTCAGCACACAGTATTATGCCCCATAGTGGCCCCTGCACACAGTATTATGTGCCTCAGTGGCCCCTGCACACAGTATTATGCCCCATAGTGGCCCCTGCACACAGTATTATTATGTGTAATAGTGGCACCTGCACACAGTGGCCCCATAGTGGCCCCAGCACACAGTATTATGCCCCATAGTGGCCCCAGCACACAGTATTATGCCCCATAGTGGCCCCAGCACACAGTATTATGTGCCTCAGTGGCCCCTTCACACAGTATTATGCCCCATAGTGGCCCCTGCACACAGTATTATGCCCCATAGTGGCCCCAGCACACAGTATTATGCCCCATAGTGGCCCCAGCACACAGTATTATGCCCCATAGTGGCCCCAGCACACAGTATTATGCCCCATAGTGGCCCCTGCACACAGTATTATGCCCCATAGTGGCCCCAGCACACAGTATTATGCCCCATAGTGGCTCCTGCACACAGTATTATGCCCCATAGTGGCTCCTGCTCACAGTATTATGCCCCATAGTGGCTCCTGCACACAGTATTATGCCCCATAGTGGCCCCAAAACACAGTATTATGCCCCATAGTGGCCCCAGCACACAGTATTATGCCCCATAGTGGCCTCAGCACACAGTATTATGCCCCATAGTGGCCCCTGCACACAGTATTATGTGCCTCAGTGGCCCCTGCACACAGTATTATGCCCCATAGTGGCCCCTGCACACAGTATTATTATGTGTAATAGTGGCACCTGCACACAGTGGCCCCATAGTGGCCCCAGCACACAGTATTATGCCCCATAGTGGCCCCAGCACACAGTATTATGTGCCTCAGTGGCCCCTGCACACAGTATTATGCCCCATAGTGGCCCCTGCACACAGTATTATGCCCCATAGTGGCCCCAGCACACAGTATTATGCCCCATAGTGGCCCCTGCACACAGTATTATGCCCCATAGTGGCCCCAGCACACAGTATTATCCCCCATAGTGGCCCCAGCACACAGTATTATGCCCCATAATGGCCCCTGCACACAGTATTATGCCCCATAGTGGCCCCTGCACACAGTATTATGCCCCATAGTGGCCCCAGCACACAGTATTATGCCCCATAGTGGCTCCTGCACACAGTATTATGCCCCATAGTGGCTCCTGCACACAGTATTATGTCCCTCAGTGGTCCCTGCACACAGTATTATGCCCCATAGTGGCCCCAGCACACAGTATTATGCCCCATAGTGGCCCCAGCACACAGTATTATGCCTCATAGTGGCCCCTGCACACAGTATTATGCCCCATAGTGGCCCCTGCGGACAGTATTATGCCCCATAGTGGCTCCTGCACACAGTATTATGCCCCATAGTGGCTCCAGCACACAGTATTATGTGCCTCAGTGGCCCCTGCACACAGTATTATGCCCCATAGTGGCCCCTGCACACAGTATTATGCCCCATAGTGGCCCCAGCACACAGTATTATGCCCCATAGTGGCCCCAGCACACAGTATTATGCCCCATAGTGGCCCCTGCACACAGTATTATGCCCCATAGTGGCCCCAGAACACAGTATTATGCCCCATAGTGGCTCCTGCACACAGTATTATGCCCCATAGTGGCCCCTGAACACAGTATTATGCCCCATAGTGGCCCCAGCACACAGTATTATGCCCCATAGTGGCTCCTGCACACAGTATTATGCCCCATAGTGGCTCCTGCTCACAGTATTATGCCCCATAGTGGCTCCTGCACACAGTATTATGCCCCATAGTGGCCCCAAAACACAGTATTATGCCCCATAGTGGCCCCAGCACACAGTATTATGCCCCATAGTGGCCCCTGCACACAGTATTATGCCCCATAGTGGCTCCTGCACACAGTATTATGTCCCATAGTGGCCCCTGCACACAGTATTATGCCCCATAGTGGCCCCAGCACACATTATTATGTCCCATAGTGGCCCCTGCACACAGTATTATGTCCCATAGTGGCCCCAGCACACAGTATCATGCCCCATAGTGGCCCTTGACCACAGTATTATGCCTTTTAGTGGCCTCTGCCCACTGTATTATGCCCCATCGTGGCCCCTGTACACAGTATTATGCCCCATAGTGGCCCCTGCATACAGTATAATGATTGAAGACCCAGGGGATGATACATAATACTGTGTGCTGGGGCCACTATGGGGCACCACAGTGTGTGTGCAGGGGGCACAGTGGGGTATACTGTTTGGAGGGGACGCTGTGAGATATTATGCTGTGTGGAAGGTCCGCTATGGGACATTATACTGCCTGGAGTTTAATGGGCGTTAAACTGTTTAGGGGCCAGGAAAGGGTGCGCTATGCTGTGATGGGGAGCACCTCAAAAGTTTGCTGGGGGGCCCAGACTTTGCTAGTTATGCCACTGCTATTACCATCCATACAATAGCAAACAATGGGGTGTCCTGTGAATAAACATATTCAAAATTGCTCAGATTGGGGGCCAAACATGAAGAAGATACCCCCACCCTTTGTTTGCCACTCAGCTTCTAATGTTCCCCAGTCTGTTTCCCCTATTTGTACTTGCTAGTGTCTCTCGACACAGAAAATTTCTGGAAATGCCCGGTCAGTGATAGGCTGTCGGCATTTCTATGCATCTCCTGTGTGTCAAAAGAGACCAAAAATTAAACATTAGCAGGGATACACTTGGATTGGGGGTGGCGGATACTACTTTTCTGCACTTGTTGCCTATTCTAAGCATATTAAGTATAATTTCAATGAACTGGGAAACACCTTTAACCATTTGAGGACAAGACTATAACATTTTTAGTCTTTGGGTTATTACAATCATTTTTTCATCTTTTTTTGGTGATTCTAATTTTGGGTAGGTTTTATTTTGATGGTGTTTTTATTTTTCCATGTTTTTTATTTATTTTAATATCTGAGAAAATGTAAATAAAAATAGAGGGGAATTTTTTTCACAATTTCATGTTTTTTTTTATAGTACAGACTACTAAAGAACATAACTCTTTTTTTGTTGGTTTCTCCTGTAATTGGAGCAGATACACAGACCCCAGTTACAGGAGGAATACAGCTTCCTATGCTGTACTCCAGAGATGATCTGGGTCCTCTTAGGCTATGTTGACATGGCAGAATTTGCATTCTGAATTTGCAGTGCACCGGCATCCCGTCGCAGCATTCCGCTCCGGATTAGGCCCAAATTAATAGGATTTTGAGGCGGAATCCGCTGCCAAAAAACTTTGTGTGAACTGACCTTTAGGTCCAGCAGCTCATGTAGTTCCCAGCCCCAGTAGACATGAGACCATGGGATCAACAGTGACCAGCAGTTTCTGAAACCTGGGGCTTTAGCCATAAAGTGGTTAATAAACTCTTAGCACAGGGGTAGACAAGCTTCGGCACTCCAACTGTTGTAAAACTACAACTCCCAGCATGCATCTGTGTATGTGCTTGCTCTGCTGCTCTTGAATCCCATGGAAGTGAAGGGAGCATATTGGGAGTTGTAGTTTCACATCAGCTGGAGTGCCAAAGGTTGCTGACCCCTGTCTTGGCAGGAACATTCACATTATTGTATATAATCATGCAGAATAGAGAGCAAATCCCACCTCTCCAAAAAATATTATTGGCTCATGTGGGGGGTCCAGGATCACACAAAGAAAAGTATAAATTAACCAAAAAACACCCCCTGACCAAACTGCTCAGAGCCAGGTGCTTTTCTGGGTAAACCACAGAGCATAAGACTGTGAGACGTCGATGGCAAATGCAAACACCTCCTCCGAACATGATAATTAAAAACAGCGATCATTCAATGTGCAGAGTAAATATTCTTCTGTAACGTAGCAATTAAAGCAGTAAATGGAGTAGACGTTCCAGAAATGTAAACATAGAACTAAATGTAACAATAAGGTTCCTCTTTATTACCATCTGGTGGGAAATTCTTTAGAATAATTTGCCTCAGATTTATTTTTTTATGTTGTTTTTATTACATTATATTTGAATGAATATGACATTGTGCTATATGTCCAATTATTGGGGGTCTGACCACCTGGACCCTCATTATTTGCTAGAACTAAAATTGGGTGAATACGTTATCTCTGGTATCATTGAGGATTATCACACCTGGAGACGGGCAAACCTCACAAGATTAAGTTTGTCACATATTCGTAAGTTTGTCTGCTTGCTTCGTTTCAGGATAAACATGAAATGCTATTATTATACTCTGGGCTCTCTTCAGACAAGTGTCATGACATCAGCGCCCCCCACGTGACCACTGAGGCCCAATCACAGGCTCCAGTGATCCCTAGTGAATATCCAGAAGAGAAAGCCAAGGGAACAACCAAGCTCAGGAGAGGTGAATAATACTGTTTGTTATATTTACTCATATCCCCTGGGTCTCTGGTTGTGAACCCCCAAAATTTCAGGTTTGGTGAGACCAAAAATTTTTAATTAAACATTAAACAATGGTACAAATTTGCTAATATTAGTAGGTTTTACACAGTATAAAGTAATAGACTAGATAGTTTTAGAATGTGCCAGGTTTATCACAGTAACTACATTGTTAGACTGTCTAGTCTTTGTATACATAACCTATGAGATGGCTCGGTTTCCCACAAAAAAAAAACAAAAACATTTCTTTCTTCCTCCCCCTATCAGTATGTCTTTGGGATGAAACCCACACAAACTCCTTGCAGATGATGTCCTTAGCAGGATTTGAACCCAGGACTCTTGTGCTGCACAGCTGAAGTGTTAACCACTGAGCCACCATGCTGCTTTGAAAAAGCACCTCCACCAACCTGTTGTACAAGGCACAAAAAAATGGCAGAAGTTGCCTAAAACGGGTAATAAATGTTGAGTATTTGGTGTATTTTCAATAACACACCTTGTCCAGTCTACAGAGCTGTCTACTTCCAGACCAGTACACTTTTTCATGGGTTGGCTTAGGCCCCTGCGTTCCAGTAAAGGGAAATCTTAATAGTTAAGGATATATAGACATTTTGGACAATTGTATGTTTCTAACTTTGTGGAGACATTTTAGAGAAGGTCTTTTCCATTCCAGCTTGACTGAGCCTCAGTGGACAAAATAAAGCCCATAAAGGTATTGCAGGGTGAGTTTGATGTGGAAGAATCTGAAACCCTGACCTCAACCCTAGCCAACACCTTTGATGGAGTTTGGAGTTTCTAAGTTAAGCCCTTTCCCCTTGCCTAGAAGCTCCTGTAGGTGTAATGTGCATATTTATGTATATACTTCTAGTATTTGACTTCTCACTAACAGTTCACTGCTCCAATACTGCATTATGTACCAGCCTAGATGTGTCAGTGCTACAAGTAGGGCCATGTGTGTGTTGGCAAAATCTGACTTAGTTCTCTGTTTTTAATTATCATGTTAGAACTAGAATGTTTGCACTTAGTAATGAATGTGTACTGCTTCCAATTATCAACTTCAGGGAAGGATTTTGCACTCACCCTCTGAATGCCTTGAAATCTCTCTTACATTTCTGCTTTTTACAATTTATCTAGTTGACTCCTACTTTTTCCAGTAATAATGTGCCCTTAACTGCTTATCTTATGATCAGATTTTTATAACAACACGTTGTAGGTTATGTAATGGTAGGACATATAAGCAAGTTCAGAAACAAGGCGCAGTACCAACTGAGCACCCGGAAGAGATAACAATATCAGGGATAGGGGGATCTATAAAAAAAAACTCTTAAAGACTTCAATGTAATATTGTCTATCAATCTATTACAAGGCCACATCTAGGCCACATGTGGAATTCAATTTTGCATTCCACATTCTAAAATGGATATAGGAGAGATAGAGAGGGCTCAGAGGAGGACAGATTATTAAATGGGATGGAAAGTCTATTTTATAATGGGAGGATAACAACTGGGAAAGTTCAGACTGGAAAAAAATACACCTTAGGATGCTTTAGAGGTAATGTTATCGGGTCTATTTGGTGACGTCACAACATCACGTGGCCCAGGACATTGTCATTATGTATTGCGACGCGGGGCCGGGTCAGGTGACGTCTGGTCAAACATTGAAGAGATCTGCAGGGAGTCTACCAGAGCCAGGGAGAGGTAAGTAACAATATTTTTTTATGTTTGTATTCTCCGCTGGGTTTAAAAAGACCACAGAGTGTAATAATTGTTCATGGATGGTCCACAATGGGGCATAAAACTGTGTACAGGGGCCACTATAGGGTATAATACTGTGGGAAGGGGCCACTGTGGAACATAATACTGTGTGCAGGGGCCACTATGGGGGATAATACTGTGTGCAGGGGCCACTATGGGGAATTCTACTGTGTGGAGAGACCACTATGGGACATAATACTGTGTGCAGGGGCCACTATGGTGCATAATACTGTGTGCAGGGGCCACTGTTGCGCATAATAATGTATGTGTAGGGGCACAATAGTGTGTGCAGGAATACGGTTTCTGCAGAGGAGGGTCAGGGGACTGGAGGGCCCCATGTCAATTTTTGCCTTGGGGCCCCGCCATTCCTAGTTACGCCACTGGATAGACAGTTTTGAAGAGAAGATCTAACAAAGTGAGGAATAGAACATAGTGCAGCTCAAGAGAAGCTCTGTGGTCATCCCTGGAGAAAGTCATGGAAAAAGCTCACAATAGGTGTACAGAAGTAGATCATATAGGTCTTTTAGGCGGCAACTTATGTAGAGAGGAGGATTAACACTAGGCTCACCCAGGGACCATTGGGGAACTGAACAATGGAGAGACGGACCGATAAAGCACTAGTTACACACAGAGCCTGGTGGACCCCATTGATTATAATGGGGTTTGTCGGGTGTCCACAATTTTTAAACTGAAGGAAGTGGAAAAAAGTTCCTCATGCAGAAGAATCTGTGGCACAGATGTGAATATAGCCTTAGTGATTGAAACCAGTGACAAAACTGGCAGATGTAACAGCAGATGTAGAGTTGTGAACCCGAGGAAGACAGGTTGTGTTAAGTTTATGAAAAGAATTGTAGAAGATAAAGTCTATAGAGCAAAAGGCAGACGTAAATGAGAAAGGAGATATGGATATCTGGAGACGCTTGGAGATATATGAAAGTGACTAACAGGATGATAGATAGATAGATAGATAGATAGATAGATAGATAGATAGATAGATAGATAGATAGATAGATAGATAGATAGATAGATCTTAGATGTGTCATCCATATCAGAAGAGTGAGGGTCCAACTCCTGGCACCTCCACTGATCAGTTCTTAGAAGAAACCATCCCCTTGAATAGAACTAAGCTGCAAACAGGCCATGTGACTGATTAATGTGACATCATCACGTGACCTGTGAAGCAGTATCACTGCTTACCAAAGCACCACTGCCACTTCGAACAGCTACTCTGTAGAGGTTTCGGGTGTCAGACACCTGCCAAAGTCATATCGTCATGAATATTTTAGTCCTTTTATTCCAATTGAAGTGACCTTTTTTAAGACAGGCAATAATCACAATCCAGTCTCTTTTATTCCACAGCTAAATACAGTTCCACCTCTTTATACGGTTCTGTTGATGTCTACTTCTTAATCTGTCATTTATCCATTAGGGCAGAGTTGTAGAGAACTTCTCAAGGGAATATGAATTATTAATAGCATTTTAGAGGCAATAACTCTCAGCTGAAGTAGAGGACGGCATAGTAGGTGTTAAATTATCTATCAGTCTTAACTCTACAGCAATGCCTCCAGTCTATGTCAGTCACTGCACTGGCTGACTCTTCACAACAGTATGCAATATAAACTTATCATCCTTATCCACAAAGCTCTCCATCTCCCTCTCTTAGCTCCCTCATCTCTGTCTACCACCTTATGTGTTCTCATTGTTCTGCCTATGACCTATGACTAAATATCCTCTGTAATCTGAACTTCTGACTCCCATCTCCAAGTCTCCTTCTGAGTTGCACCAGTTTTCTGGAATTCGCTACCCTAGACAATCAGATTAATGTACAATTTCCACAGCTTCAAGTGCACCTTGAAAACATACTTCTTCAGGCAGGCCTATAACATTTCCTAATCTAATATTTGTGGACTTGCGCTCCCCAAAACTAACTGTACATAACGCCCCAAAACTAACTAGGATCTGTATATAAAAGAACATTGCCTAGAGCCAGAATTATAAAACTGCATTTATTTGAGTAACCTTATGTCTTTAAAATGGCTGCAAAACTATATAAGCACTTCTACGTCTTGTGTCACCGTCTTCTACCTCATAGATTGTAAGCTCTGGTGAGTAGGACCCTCACTCCTATTGTCTGAATCGATTTATTATACTGTGATGTCTGTACATAAAACATATATTGGTAAGTGCTGATGAATATGTTGATGCTATAGAACTAAAAAATTATTCTTATTATTGGCATGTACTTTCTTAAAGGGGTCTCCCATCTCAGCCTTTCAGCAGGCTGCCTACAAAGTCTGCTTTTCACTTCCTGTATTTCTCTCCCTCCCCCTCCCTTCTGCTGAACGGGACAAACAACACTTCTTCACAAAAGATAATCTGCAGATTCTTGTACAGAATGGACTCCGTGTTATCTGTGTGTTTACATAGTGAGATAACAGACCTGGCTTTATCAACAAACTGCAATTATCTGAACAAATTGTCCAACCAGCACTGAGTGACATCACTTGTCGTATAGGTCCGTGGTTATAGCAATGCTGTGTAAACAATGGAAGGAATAGATTCACACATACCAGGCAAACAAAGCAGAATTTCTAAAGCAATATAGTTAGAAAAAGGCTTCAATTTACATAAGCTACTAGCAGTGGCGTAACTAGGAATGGCGGGGCCCCATGGCGAACTTTTGACATGGTGCCCCCCCCACACACACACCGACGCCGAAGACCTCAACCGACCCCCTCCTCAGAACTCTATTATGTCCCTTAGTAAGCCCTGCACACAGTATTATGTCCATTAGTGTCCCCTGAACACAGTATTAACCCCAATAGTGTCCCCTGCACACAGTATTAACCCCAATAGTGTCCCCTGCACACAGTATTAACCCCAATAGTGTCCCCTGCACACAGTATCAACCCCAATAGTGTCCCCTGTACACAGTATTAACCCCAATAATGTCCCCTGCACACAGTATTATGTCCCACTGTGGACATCCATAAACAATTATTATACTCTGGGGTCTTTTCAGACCCCAGAGTATAATAATCGGAAACCCGGGGGAATAAAAACATTTAAAAAAAAAAAACAGTTGCTTACCTGTGCCCGGCTCCTAGGCTGTCGGCTACCGGCTGCCGCTCTTGTCCTGCATTAATGACGTCGGACGTCACATGACCCGGGAAGCAGACCTGGGTCATGTGACGTCAGAGACGTCAGAAACGAATGAGGGAGGCCGGAGGCAGGATCGTGGAGAGGTAAGTAACACTGTTTGTTATGTTCCTTACGTCTCCCGGTCCGCTGATCATTATACTCGGGGGTCTGCATAGACCCCCGAGTATAATGATAGTGTTTGTGGGGCCCGCGGTGTCACTTGCCGATCCCGGCCCAGCCAGGATCGGCAAGTGAATGGGGCCCGTAACGGACTATTTAAAAAAAAAAAAAAAAAACCCGCAGCGGTAGTGGCTGTCACCGGGCCCCCTAATGGCCCGGGCCCTGTGGCAGCTGCTACTGCTGCTACCACGGTAGTTACGCCCCTGGCTACTAGTATAGATAGGATGCTTGAGATGGGACAACCCCTTCATGGAGCATATCTAAATTATGATACAGAAGTGAAAGTGATACATACCTATGAATTTTCTACCTTTATTATGCCAATTATGATGATTCTGATAATTAGTTCAGTATCATGCACAAAATTGTTATTTCCCAAGGAATAACAAGCCCCACTTTTGTGCATAAAGATGTGGCCTTACCTTTTTCCCTGACTAGACATGTCCAGGTATATGAGTTATGAGATGATCAGCTTTTCAAGACAACATGGGTTCATGATATTGAATCGCAAAATGATATGCTAAATTGTATGTGTCCGTTTGTATCCACCCAGAGGTGTGTTGTAAAATGGGGTTTCTTATTTAGGCTCCTAATTGTTGATGCATCTGATTCTGTACATTTCAATGGACTGACATGAAAACATATATGACAGTTAAGTGTATGCTCTGTGAGATAAAGTATTCACTAAGCAGACAGACGGATAAGGAGTTGTATTATTCTAATAGAGAAGTTACCCTCTCATGAGAATGAGATATTTGCTGAAAAGTGTTCTCTACAAATCAGGTAGTGTCAGCCGATGGGTACCAGTACAATATAAACAATGCAATATATTGACAAAAAGTTGGAAAATGGAGTTCATAAGTGAATATTTGTTTCAAATGAATCTTATAATTAGGGTTGAGCCGATCTTGACTTTTCAGGTTCGATTTTGAAATCCGATTTCCGATCATTTTTCATTCGAACCCAATCTCGATCCCAATTCCGATCCCAATGCAAGTCAATGGGATTTTTTTTACTAATCGGAGATCGGATTTTAAAAACAATCCTATTCACTATACAGCATGGAATCTAACAATTGAACGCTTTAATTGTTAGAATCCACGCTATGTAGTGATTTTTTTTTTAATCACTAAATAGCCAGAGGATTTTTTATTAATCCTCTGGCTACTTAGTCCCCCCCCTGGTGTCCACGTACCTGCAGAGATGGCTGGTCCGGTGCCCAGTGTTCTCATTCTTCTTCGCCTCACTGCCACCCAGGTTAGGAGAGTGTGGGCAGGTACTGGGAGAGGAGACGTTACATCTCCCCGCCCTGTACCCGCCCACACTCTCCCAAGCCACAAGCCCTGCCTTCTTTCTAGCTCTTTAACACTAACCTGGGAGGCGGGGGCAGCGAGGCGAAGAAGGACGAGGACACCGGGCACCGGACCAGCCATCTCTTCAGGTAAGTAGCTACTAGAGATGTTAGTTAGTCTCCCATTAGAATGAATGGACGCAGCCAGTGCGCAGAGGGTTAAGGCTGTGTGCCGGCTGCTTCCATTCATTCCTATGGAACCGCAGCAGAGCCTTCACACTGAGTATACAATACTCAGTGTGAAAGCTAACATTGTTAGCTTTTCCCACAATGCTTGGCCAATAGCCAAGCATTGTGGGAAATAATCACCGATCTCAATCCCACCTAAAAAGATCGTGTTCGGAATTCCGATCGCAATCGTGAAATTTTCTCGATTGCCGATCGGAATCTGATCTTTTCCGAACACGATCGCTCAACCCTATTTATAATCTAAAAAATCTGTGCAAATAATATAATATATAACGTCCTTCTAATATATACAAAGCTACACAGATTATAGAAGATTCCAAATAATAATAATTTTGCTATTATTTACATTAGACCGCCGCCACGCTGTCTTCTCATCTATTCTGATCCATTACAGGATAAGCTATGCATCTGTCCATGGTTCTTCGTTACCTCTCACCCTACATACTGGTATCCTACTTGGCGCGAGTTCATTTCCCACCAGCTGCATCTGCTTCTTGAATGTCCCTGGCAGAAAGAAATAATAAGTCAGATCACTAAAGTGATGTGAATTATGGCCTCAAACATCATAATAAAAAAAAATAGCACAAGGGCCCAGCTGCTCAGTCTTTAAACTTGTTGCCCTCTTGTCAGGATTGCTCAGAGAGGAGGGGGGATGTCATCTCCCATATAAAAGCCTCTTTGACTACCGCACACACTGGCCTCTCATTTGCAGACAGTGGGAGTATAATAAAGATACTGCTAATGTGTTTTGGAGAGGGGAGAAAGCCTCAGTTTGTAGCCTGTCATTAGGCCTATGTGCTATACTACAGAGAGCAATCTGTAGAACGATAGTGAATTGTGCCAAGGTATCTTGATGAATGCTATTCCCTTTAAGATAGTAAATAATGTGAGTTATTGTCCCGCAATTGCTTGGCTTTTCCAATTTAGTTTGCGTTTTATGTATTGGAAATCAATGCTTGACATCTGAACTCTTAGCTCATTCACAGTCACTTTGCAGAGTACAATGTCGAGCTGAGGAATCTTGGGCCAACTGGAGGAAATGATTTGAAGGGTCCACCCTCCACCTATACACAATGTATACATGTCTGATGTCTTCTTGTAATTGAATCATAAACTTTGCTGCTATCAGCAAGACATATATTATCAGTACATCTAATAGATTATTACTGAATAAACACATAAAAAATAGATATTAATGACAAGCGACCGGCTTTTAACCCCTTCCTGGCATATAACATAGTCGTATATGGAGTAAAGGGGATTAAGGAGCAGGCTCAGAAGCTAAACCCACCTAATATATGGCTGGTGGTGACAATTATTACAGATCAAAGGTGCAGAGGGTGCAGTCGAACCAGGGCCCAGGAGCCTTAGGGGGCCCATAATCACTGGCATCAGTATTGAGATTGCAGCTTCTATCAGGCCCATAAACCAAGGAGACCCACAGATTACCCTAACCACACTAAGGTGGATTAAACTCGTTAGCACCCGTAACCATCACTATCAAGAATTCGCTGTAGGGATGAGGTAGGGGGCCCCGGACAAAAGATTGCATCGGGACCCACAAGACTTTAGTTACGCTACTGCTTGGAACTAAGAAAATGTCCAAAGGATTCTAGTTGGTCTAACCCACTTTCCTTAGATATTCAGTTTTTGCTCCAAAAGCATAGTTGACTATACTATTCTGTACCACGCAAAAAAAAAATAATAATAATAACACTATCAGAGAGGAGGTCAAACAAACCTGAATTCTGGACCTTGTTTTATGCCTTAAAATGAATGAATCCATTGCCATATATACTTAATGCCATTATCTGCCATACAAAAATGTTCCACTGCTGGAAAGCTCCAGAAATGTCAATGCAGCCTTAAAAAACATAATTATTAAAATTTTAAAACATTAAAAGTTTAAAGGGATTCTATCATTAGAATCCTGTTTTAAGCTAAACCCATGTCGGAATAGTCTTAAGAAACTCTAATTCTTCCCCTACCTTTAGATGTCTTCTCTGCGCTGCCATTGCTTATATAACCCGGTTTTCATCCATATCCTAATTAGTTCTCTCACAGCACTGGGGGCGGTCCATTGTGTTCAAGCAGCACTGGGGGCATCCCCAGTGCTGCAAGAAAACTATCCAGCTCCACCTTCTTCTTGTTCGCCACCTCTTCTTTCCTGTTTGGCCACAGGAAAATGGCCGACTGCGCGTGTCCACCAGCCATTTTCCTGTGGCCTCTCCCATTCAGCCACAGGAAAATGGCAACAAACATGCACAGTCGGCGCTTTTTGAAGAAGACGTGACGGAACAAGGAAGAAGAGGCAGAGGAGGTGAACAAGAAGAAGGTGGTACTGGATAGTTTTCTTGCAGCACAGGGGACGTCCCCAGTGCTGTTTGAGCACAGGGGACCGCCCCCTGTGCTGCGAGAGAACTAATTAGCATATGGACGAAAACCGGGATATCTAAGGAAAGGCGGCGCAGAGAAGACATCTAAAGATAGGGAAAGAATAGCCTTTCTTAAGGCTATTTCGATGTGGGTTTAGCTTAAAACGGGATTCTAATGATAGAATCCTTTTAAAACATTTCCTTTTTCCCATTATATATAAAAAAGATAAACAGTAAAAACATCATTTATATCTCTGAATCCAAAAATATCTAAAATATTAAAATGTAACATTTTTCTGGTAACCATAATGCCACAGTTCCAGAATTGCTGTTTTAAGCCATCTCTCTGCCCCCAAAAAATTGACAAAAAAATTATTAAAAAGGGAACCAATAAAAGCGACAGCTTGTCCCGCAAAAGATAAGCCTTCACACAGTTGATAAAAATATTTAAATAGTGCCAGAATGAGACAATATGGTGATTACAAAAAGATTAGTCCAATTCCTATAGATGGGAATATTTATCAAGACTGGCATTTCCTACACCAGTCTTGATCTCGTGTGTGTCAAAGCCTAGTCTAAAGGCTAATGCCCCTTAATACAGTGGGCTCATCTCCTGGTTGCCTTATGACAAAACTTGTTGTGTTCACTAAATATTATAGGACCTAGATTTTTGGAAATACGAAATTAATCCAAGGGTTTATTCTGGTTGCCAAATTTGGAGTCAAGAAAAGAAGGAATCTCCTGGTAGAATGAATGTCAGCCTAGTACAGGTTTTTGCTTTCCTCTGGATCAACGTTGTAGGTTTATAGCTTGAACTTGATGGATCGGCTTTTTACTACGTAACCTAAATGTAGGCATTCCTCGGGAAACATCTGTTTGCACAGCACAATGTTTGTTAGCCATGATGAATAATTACACATTTAATTGAATTGGCCTCACAGCTGTGAAATAGTCACCGGTGCAAGTGCCAGATAAAGTGCAGCACATCCCATTAATGGACTTCTCCTGGCTTCAGCACAACTTTTATACTAGACCAGCAAATATTACCATATAAACATGCATAATGAGCTATAAACCCCTTCAGCCTATTAAAAGCATTACTTATCCTGAAAGTCATTTGGTGAATAAAGCAATTTAATAATACATTACATTTTATGTTCCATTGCTATTTCTTCTTGTCCAGAGAAGATTGACTGTTCTTGACGTCAAGGCATTTCAGGACATCCAAATTACAACCCATGGGCATTTCTATGCTACGATATTGGATGCAATAATATTCCACATCAGTAATGATGGCTATGCAGACTTGTAGTCACTTAGAAGGGGCTCTCCAGGACATTGATGGTTCCTTCTTTCTTTGCAGAGCTTAGCAGCTATTGGAGTTGAATTTGGAGGGTCTTTTTTCATGTACATTGTCCTGAAGAAAGTACCAAGAAAACCCAAGAAAAAAATCTTGAGATTGGTTTTCATTTTGGTATTCTGACTGCTTGTAAAGAGAATGCCAGGCTAAACAAGGAGCTAATATTCTACTCTGAACTCAGCTATCCCCGTTTATAATGCATAGGTTGATGTGTTCGACAGCACAACTACATACAGTAGTATGCAAAGGTTTTAGGGTTAGGAAATACTGTAAGGCTAAGGCCCCATGTTGCAGAAAAGCAACTTTTTTTTGTTGCAGGGCTCAGCAACCTTTGGCACTCCAGCTGCTATGAAACTACAACTCCCAACATGCTCCATTCACTTCCATGGGAGGTCCAAGAACAGCAGAGCAGGTATGCATGTTGGGAGTTGTAGTTTTACATCCAGTCTGTCTGGGATGACATGAAGAGACAGGATTGGAGCAAGCCTACATCCACTGAAGATCTGGGCTTAGTTCTCCAAGATGGTGGGAACAACCTCCCTGCCGAGATCCTTCAAAAGTTGTCTGCAAGTGTACCAAGAAGAATTGATGGAAGGCAAAGATCACACCAAATATTGGGGACCTGAAAAACGGAAACCCTATTTACTTAAAATGCAGATACCTGAGGAAATCCATAGACTCTATAGACTATAATGGAGTCCGTCAGGTTTTCGACAATTTTATATTGAAATTGGTGGAGAGAAAATTAGTGTTTGTAGGACTTTTCTCTCTGCCTATTATTATCAGAATTGGGGACGGAGTCCAGGAAAGCTAGTGTGGATATAGCAGCTCACAGCAACCGGTTGTGGCAGGGTAGAGCATGTTAAAATACTCCCGATATCTTGTTTCTGAAGACTGGCTTTAAGAATTGTCAATGTTAATAAATACCTACAATGTGTTGTTTGCTGGCCAGACCAACCTGGTTCTTTCCTGCAGTTCTTGTCAATCCCATACCGCACCTCACGGCTTCGCTTGACATTCACTAAACACAATAAACTAGTCACTACACAAGACAAAAATAATAAGCATCATATATACTATCAGCACTACCCTTGTACAGAATCCATACAGGGACTACAGCCCATACCAGAGACCGGCGTTTTACCCACCTTCAAAGCAATATCTACAGTACAAATAAACAGATAACTGTTAAAGCCACAGTCCCTGCAAGATAATGTGCGTCAAGGCATAATACAGCGCAAAATGTCAACTAAAAACAGTTTTCCAGTTATCCCCACTGGAACAATAATAGTTTCATGCACAATGATAAAGTAGGTGGTGCCGATGGTCCAAGCTCAACCCTCCTCATCCTTGTGCCTCTTATGCCCACCTTCACGAAACAGTATTACATCTGTGGATATTCCTTGAATTCTTGCAATATGAACACTTTGTCGTTCTTTAATAACAAATAGAGATGAGCGAACCTCTCAGGATTAGTATCTTTTCCAGTTCAGGTGGCTCAAATCCAAGTTTGTTTAGGTTTGTTCAGTTCGGTGCAAACCATACCTTAAATTGGCTTCAAATTGTATAGAACACTCTAATCCAATTTCTAGCTCTCTAAGGCAAACACAGCCAAAGTTATGTGAAAGGGACATTTTTATATTCTAGGGTCTCTTCAGACTCCAGGGTATAATAGGTGGAGGCCCAGGGGAAGGGAGCAAAAAAAATGTCATACTCAACTTCCCTTAGCTATTTTGCGGCTCCTCATTGGGCCTAGCACTCTTTCCCATCCCCCTTGGTGACATCATGCACCCAGGGTCACTTTTGAGGCCTGTGACTGAGCCTCAGCGGTGACATAGGTACGTTGTGTGTCATAATGTCATGATGCTCAGCATGCCCGTGTGACCACTGGTGGCCCTATAACAGGTGTCAGTGGTGACCCCAGGCCCAGACCACATGATGTCACCAGGAGAGTACCACAAGTTAAGGGAAAGTAAGACGAATGTCTCCACCTGTTATACTATGGGGTTGAAAGAGACCCCTGAGTATAATGCGGTGACCACATTACTTCACCCAAGATGGATTTCCATTTGTTTAGTTTAATAAAAAGCAGACAATTTGGAATTTTTGGGTCATACATAGCTCAGTACAAGTCGGTTTGTCTCTCTCTAATAAGACATGGATACAAATGGTTTTGCCAATATAAAATTCAGGATTTACACTAACCAAACCTCGGCACAAGGCTCGATCCATGTGTGTGACAAATTTACTGACGGACTCCCCACAACAGTACTTCATTGGCGTCCGAGACCTTACTGTTTTGTGTCCTTACTTGATTTCCAGTTTTTTCACACTAAAAGTAAAAGCTATAAAATGATTATTCCTGCGTATTTCATGTCCCTCGTTCTCTTGAGGTTGATATATTACAGGTCGCCAATCTTTGTCACTCTTACTGAAGCAGAAACAATCCAGGTCAATGTAAGTGATCGATATGCAAAAACCTACCAGCAAATAATGAAATCCTAATACTAATGTGTCTTCTGTTCACTTAGTTGTTTCACTGCTAAAATGTATTGTAATATAAATGCACATAATAGTATTTCCTTCTCAAATACAAACCACCACACAGTACTATAATAGACCGAATATGTGTAATTTTAGAAAAATATGCATTTTTATAATTTTACAGAAGGTATGACAATAAGTGGTACGTTTGGGGGCAACATGGTGGCTCAGTGGTTAGCAATGCAGACTTGCAGCGCTGGAGTCCTGAGTTTGAATCCCGCCAGGAACAACATCTGCAAGGAGTTTGTATGTTCTCCCCATGTTTGTGTGGATTTCCTCCCATGAAACAAAGATATACTGATAAGGGATAAAAATGTACATTGTGATTCCTATATGGGGCTCACAATCTACATTAAAAAAAAATTATATGTTTGTTGAGGCAAGTAAGGAAACTAAAACACCCACAGTTCCTTATAGACTGGGGTTTAGTGTCCCAAATAGCCCAATATGTAAGAGGTCCAAAGAAAAACGCATAAACCGCTCCACACTGGTCCACAGGTTTTTTGAGCTCCATCCAGAAAACCCCTTTTATTGTATTTTCCAGTATATTTATACTATGGCCCTTATATGTATTACACTGTTGTAACACTGGGTTCACACTAGCATTTGGGTTTCCGTCCTTCAGGTCCGCATGGGGACCCGAAATACGGAAATCCCTTTCACTTAAAAAGCATTTACACCTGCATACCTGATGACCCCATAGACTATAATGGGGTCTGTCGGTTTTCCACTGATTTTATACTGATTTTTAGTCCTTGCAGGACTTTTCTTTCTGCCAATATTAAGTGGAATCTGCAGCGAAATCTCTAACAGAGACTCCAACGCAGGTGTGAACATAGTCTTGTTGCAATCATATATTACTTGTTACTTCTTATGATCAGATTGTTGTATTCTCTTCTTTCCTCTTGCTTTTCTGCTTGTAGTTGATATGTTAAAATTTTATAAAAATTAAATTATTAAAAAAATTATAATAAGATGTCATAACGAATAATACAATAACAACAACATAATAACAATAAAATGTTCTAATATAATAACATAAGAATGAAAAATATAAATACTGTATATACTTGAGTATAAGATGACCCGAATATAAGTCGAGGCCCCTAATTTTACCACAACTGGGAAAACTTATTGACTCGAGTATAAGCCGAGGGGGGAAAAGCGAGCAGCATAAAATACAAAAAGCTTGTACTCACCTGTCAGCAATCCTGTCAGCGATTTCGGTCTCTCCGCTGCTGCCGCTCTACGTCGGACACAGGCTGCGCAAGTGACGTCAAAGCACAGCTGACCAGAAACTGCCGCAAGGCTCGGATGGCAAAGGAAGCTGCCGGCATGCAATGGAAAAGGCATGATCTCGGGAGCCATCGGACCACCCACAGAGACTGGAGAACACCTGCAAAGCACTGGAGAACAGGTAAGTTGGACCTTGACTCGAGTATAAGCCGAGGGGGCTTTTTCAGCATAAAAACGGTGCTGAAAAAGTCGGCTTATACTCGGGTATATATGGTAATAGAAATAGCACAATATTTTATGAATTCTGTTCTACTTTTATGCAGTGACCTAGGCTTAGGGGTGTAACTATAGTGGGTGCAGAGGTAGGAACCGCTACCGGGCCCTGGAGCCTCAGGATACGCACGTATCACATTGAAACCAATAGGGAAAAAAGCAGCCCATTCATTTCTATGGGGAGCACACGTATGCCGGCTCCTATTGCAATGAATGGGATTTGCTTTGTACGCGCTGATTCTGAACGTGTTTTAACGTTCAGAATCAGTCAGCGTATACTCAGTGTGAATGCACCCTTATGGTAAAATTCCAGGAGCAAATATCACAAAATAAGATGATCCAGATGATGAATACTAGAGTTTAGCCTATAAGAATTTGATATCGCTTGTATTTTTTGGCTATCCTTCCACTTTCGCCTTATCCAAGTAGTACCAGGTACTGGAGCACATCTGGCTTACTAATGCTTTTCTCCTATCAGGAGGTGTTATAACCTGGCGGCTAAGTATATGTAGACGTCTCCGAGTCACAAGACTCTCTTCGTCTTCTCCCTCATCAAGGTAGTGCAGGCTGTAATTCCAAGATGACATAATTGCACATAGTTGTAAATCCACAGATCACCCGGGTACTGTTATCTGTCATTTTTATCACATGTAATAAAGCTGCCCTGATAAGGGACTGGAGGTTTTTTCCATGCTGGCACTGAACTTCTCTGCGCACTTGCTGATATACAGTAGATGTTCTCTCGCTTTACTGTATGTGGTTGTCTCTCCATATAAAACATATCATATACAGTAGACTTGGAGATAGATAGGTAATGCTCATTAAAGTCAGCAGAGAATGGATACAGCCATCCATATAACATTGAAGAGATGATACCCTCAAGGTTTTAATGTTCCCGTTGTGTAAGGTGTCCTGTATATTGTCCTATTTATATCTGATCACATTATGATTATTAGGGTTTTGACTTCTCAGCATTCCCAGCTATACGTAAAATTTTTGGTTACATTTATTTAACTAGTTAGTGACTCCGCACAAAAACTGTGCACACTTAGCGGAGTCTAATTTGTCAGTTTACACTAGTGGACCTATTATTTCACGTCTCTTCTCGTCTTCTGTAGTACATTAATTTGCCCATTTAATGTGTCCATTCATCAATTACAATAAATTGATTCTAATTATTCTGACCAAATGTGTACAGTAAAGCTAACTCTGCCACAGGAAATGGGAGTCTACTGTTTCTGTTTCTGTGGCTGGTGTAAAAACTTAAATATTTTTTGATTTTTTTTAATGAGGATACTATAATTATTATTTCTGCCACAATTGATTTGGGTTGTGCAACTGATCCTGCTGATTTGCCTCTTGGGGAAAATATAGAATATAAAGAATACACTGTCTATCAATAAGTATTTGGACACCTGTGGTCCGAGCGGCAATTAGAGCCTCAACCCTCCGGGGCATGCTTTCCATAAGTCCTTGTATGACGGCTAGTGGTATTTTATTCCATTCAGCTTGGAGAAGACAGGTAAGTTCTTTTACCGATTTTGGTCGGCTGCTGCACCCCTTAGTCTAACTCATCCCAGAGGTGCTTGATAGGGTTCAAGTCTGGGCTCTTGGCAGGTCAGTCCAGTCGGTTAACCTGATTGTCACTGCACCAAGCCATGGTAGACCTCGCTACATGACACCTGGAAGTAACATTGGTCCGACCCATACAACCGCCATAATATAGGAAGTACACTGTTATCTAAAATAGTGCAATAGGCGTCGGCGTTGAGTTTACCATGCACTGGGACCAAGGGTTCCTGTCCATACCAGGAAAAACACCCCCCAGACCATATGTTAGGAAATTGCTTTGATGACAATCCCCCAGTAGCTGCTGGAAACCCTGGAGAATGGGGCACAAGAGACAGTGAGCCCTAAGCTGAAGCCCCCCACTGTCCCTTACTCTTGCTGGCCTATCCTAGGTAATAGGCGGCAACTTAGAGACGATCCCTTCCTATATATGTGACACACAAAATGCAGACAAGACAAACAACAACAAAGGGAGGTCAGCTAGCCAAGGGTCAGTAACAGTCGAGCAATGCAGTGCCAAATCGAAGTCCAAAAGAATAGTCAGTAGGGAAAGCCAAGGTCAGGATAAAGAATACAAGTAACAGAACAGCAAGAGAAAACTCCAGCAAGCACGAGGCAATAACAGGCACCAGTGTGAATGTGAGCCAAGACTAAATAGAGGAGGATGAACCCGCCCTGGACCTGACAGGAAAGCAGGCTGTCAATCAAAGGGCAAGACCAAATTTAACTACTTCATGGACAGAGGCAGACAAGGGCAGAAGACGGGTGTGGTGCAAATTCAATTAAAGAACTAGAGCCGTGTTCACACAGTGCAACCAAAAACTCTAAGCAAGGAACTAAACTGCACATGCCTCCTGCACCGCCACATGCGAGCAGAGGGTGGCGCAGTGACCTAAACAGGCAGAGATTATTATTATTATTGTTTATTTATATAGCACCATTAATTTCATGGTGCTTTACATTTGGGGGTTTACATACAATATACAAAATATACAGGTAGATATAATACTAACAGTGATCGGCTGGCACAGTGGGGTAGAGGGCCCTGCCCATGAGGGCTATTAGGGAAGAGGGGTAGAGACAGAAAGAGAGGGGGAGACTGTACAGATGGTAGTGAGGTGATAGTGTTATTGGAGGTTGTAGGCCTTCCTGAATAGGTGAGTCTTCAGGGCCTTCTTTAAGCCTGTGATTGTGGGGGTCAGTCTTATGTGTCTTGGTAAGGAGTTCCAGAGTATGGTGGATGCACGGGAGAAGTCTTGGAGATGGCTGTGTGAGGAGCGGATGAGAGCAGAGCGGAGTAGGAGGTCATTAGAGGATCAGAGGTTGCGTGTGGGCAGGTAGCGGGAGATGAGGTCAGAGATATATGGAGGGGACAGGTTGTGGATTGCTTTGTATGTAAACGTAGCTTGAATTCAATTCACTGGGCTATGGGTAGCCAGTGGAGGGATTGGCAGAGGAAAACAGCCGATGAGGATCACGGGGTGAGGAGAATTAAGCGAGATGTTACACCATAACTCCACCTCCGAAGAACTTTACTGGGCATCCAAATACTTATTGGTAGACAGTGTATAAGATATTTGCTAACAATAGTACACAAATAGGTGAATTACCTTCAATTTTCTTATAAATATAATGATATTCACCTACTTGTCCACTAAATTCAGTAATGTGTCCTCTCTTCAATAACAATGAGTTGATTCTAATTATCCTGCCCAAGTTTATACAGTAAAGCTGACAGGTTAGATACAGAAGACAAGACACATGAGCCTATTGTTTCTGTGACCAATATAAAAACTGGAATATTTTAAGATATTTTTAGATTTTTTTTAATGCAGATAGTTTAACGTAATTACTATTTTCTGATATATTTCTTAATAGTTAATGTCTTAATGTCTATTTTATATTTTATTATATTTTATTACAAGGGACAGCAAATGTATTCAGCTACAGTCTAGCATGGTATGGAAATTTCATACATATAGATGAATGACACTCGGAAAATTGATTGCCTCAAGGTCTGTATTCCTTTACTTTTGTTTTTACAGATAAAAGAATATGTGGAAATGGGCCTTTGTGCTCAGCATACCAATATATATAAGCATACAGCTCAGACTAAGTGCAGTGCAATCTTATACATAGATGCTAAAATCAAACAATAAAGTTCTCACAAGTATAGGAACTCAACCGGGTGAAGATCTCAGGGAATTCTCTACTGTGTTTGATGGATAAGTGCAGTAAGTGACTTGGTTGTTGCAGTCACCAGAGTCTCTTAACTTCTGGCACAAGCAGTCCAAGCAATGGTGACAACGGGTAATTCAGTGAACAGAGAGCCAAGGGTAATTCGGCAGCATTTTTTTTCTATTTTAATCTACACTGATCTCCCCCCTCCCGATTTGCCATCCATCATGGACAACCCCTTCAATTTATCATTCTACAGTATTTTCAATACGCCGTCCCGAACATCTGTAAGGAATCAGTGTCCAGTGCTACTGCAATTCCTGCCAACATTGGGCCTACTGTGTCCTGTACTAAGCGCTGAAATAAAGCTGGCCTTCAAGGTCTAAGTTTACCATCCGATAGGAACATAATTTATCTTCTGCGCAGTACATTTTATGGTCTGTAACCATCATAAATTAATGTATGCTCACGTAGTTGCCAAAAACTACATTTTAGCAATGCAAACCTTTTAGATTTTCTTATCTTATGTAAGAAGCATTAAAATGAACCAGTCCTTCAGGCGAGATCTCTAAAGTGCTATAAAGTGGACAAGCCTTGAAACACTCTATTACATAGAACCCCAAAGGAACAATCAACTAATATATAATGATAAAATACCAATGTATTCCATATTATACTGGATGAAATACTATCAGCCTATCAGGTGAGATTTTGCCAAAAATGCTTGCGGTATTATCCTGTGTTACAATGCAAAGCAAAAGGTAGCACAGAAGGTAATAGAGTTAAAGATGTTGTCTGGGCAAAAAATTTTATGTTTGAAATAGGCCGGGGGAGGTGAAAAAAATAAAATTAATACTCACCCTCCCTGGTCCTCCAGAGTCTCTCAGCCCGATCCAGCCCTGCCGATCTATTATTGTCTTCCGGCAGAAGTCCCTTCCGCACATGACCATTGAGGCCAATCAGCAGCAAAGGACATGTGACATCACCACCTATGATGTCCCAGGGTTACTCCCTGTAGCTGCTGAGGCCACTGATTGGCCCCAGTGGTCACGTGACTGATGAGGCCAGTAAGCAGCTTCAGTGGAAGGGATCGGGGATGTCACAGTTGGTGAGGAGTTTCCCTTCAAGAAGACACCAGAACAACAGGACCAGACCGTGCTGGGTGGATACCGGAGCATCATGACAGGGTAGCATCAGTAAGAGTTTTTTGAATTTATTTAAATTAAATTACAAAAATTTTCACTTCCCTGCAAGGCTTCCAGTTAGTGATGAGTGAAATTCAAGAAATTCACTTTGCAAATATTCTCTTCAGGTCCAAAGTATAATAATTGGAGGCCAGGAAGGTTGTCTAAAAATCACCCCTCCTGGGCTTTGCTGTGGCATTATGGTCTTCTTTACAGCTGTTTGCCATGTCCTACTGCCCCAGGTCATTGTCAAGGTCTGTAATTCTGCATCAACGATCACAATGGGGCATCAATGGTATGAACTCCAGGTCACCCCTAGGTATGTATGCTGTATCGTCAAAGTGTGATAAGATCAACATCCGCACATGACTTCTGGGGCCCAATCAAAGGTCTCAGTGGTGACATGTGGACTGGAAAACATGTCAGATGGTCAGGAAGAATACCAGAGTGCCAGAGGATGCTTCTGCGAAGCCCTGAAAGGTGTTTCTTTTTTAAGTTTTACACACTCTCCCTGGCCTCTGATTATTATTCTCTGGTGCCTGAAGAAGCCCCAGAGTATAATCATCAACTTTGGTGGATTTTATCTGATCCATATTAAACCCTGTACTAAGCAAATCAGTTCGTCCGTCTCTACGTCCAGTATTTTTGTGTAGCTTGCAGTACTATTATTGCTGTAAAACTATCAGGACTCTTATGGATGGATATCTGATGTACTCCATTATAAGTGAACAGGACCTATCAGAATTAATTGGAATGCCTATACACAAAACTATGAGAAAGTGAGCTGAGCTATGTGACATATAGGTTGATATTATTTGGAGCAAGATTTCTACGTAAAAAGCAGAGTAAATTGTGATAGCACTTCCAACAAGAGATAGTGAGAGCAGGGCCGCCATCAGGAATTTTGGGGCCCCATGCAGCCTGTGTCTGGGCCCCCCCCTCCCCTGCCATTTTTGCTTTGCGCGCCGCGGGAAATTTAGCCCCACCCACTGTTATGTTGACTCCGCCCACTCATTAATTTTTCATGTGCCCGCACACAGTATAATCCTCCTACAGTCACCCGTAAATTATATGTCCCCCCTCTATCTCTCCCCCAGTTTCATATACACCCTTCATCTGCCCCCAGTTTCATGTCCCCCTTCCATCTCTGCCCCTAGATTCATGTCCCCACATCTCTGCCCCCAGTTTCATGTCCCCTCCATCTCTGCCCCCAGATTCATGTCCCCCATCTCTGCCCCCAGATTCATGTCCCTCCATCTCTGCCCCCAGATTCATGTCCTCTCCATCTCTGCCCCCAGATTCATGTCCCCACAGTGTCATTCCGTCCCCTCCTTCATCTGCCCCAGTGTCATTCCGTCCTCTCTTTCATCTGCCCCCAGATTCATATCCCCACAGTGTCATGCCGTCCTCTCTTTCATCTGCCCCCAGATTCACGTTCCACCTCCACATTAAACTTACCTTCTCCTCCGCTCCCTCGCCGCTCTCTGCGCGTCTCTCTCGCTGACACATGCAGCTGAAGGAAGGAGCTGACACGGGTCAGCTCCACGCTTCGCCGCTGGGTGTCTCTCTCGCTGACACATATGCGGCTGAAGCGAGGAGCTGACCTGTGTCAGCTCCTCGCTTCAGCCGCATATGTGCTCAACTCAGATCTGCGTCCTCTGGACGCAGATCTGAGTTGAAACAGGACATACAATGACTGCTGCCGGCGCCAGGGGGCCCGGGCCCCCCCCATTTAAAAATTTGGCCGGGCCCCTGACGCCAATAGCAGTAGTACTGGCCTATCGGCGGCCCTGAGTGAGAGTCCTGTCTACTCTGCCAAGACACCATGATTGACAGTCTACTCTGTACGCAGACTAATACAGGAAAACTTGGGCAGACTATGGACGAGTACTGTCAGGAGGAGGGGGCGTTCCTCACCACGCAGCGTCATCACTAGGTGGTAAGTAACACCCCCTCTCACAGTACAGCGCAATAAACTCTACTATGAGGAAGGGCATTCCTGACAGACTGTCAGAAACGCCCTTCTGACACTGAAGAGCTACGGTAACGGCACCGATAGCTCTTCACCAGGGGACAGAACGGTAAAGTCAGCACACTGTCAGCTTTTTAGCGGTGTAAGGGTCAGTGTACACAGAGTTTTTTGGTGCTGATTTTGACACTGAATCTGCCTATTAGCAGGCTTTTTTTTTGGACGCTAAATCTGACTCAAAATCCTCACCAAAAAACTCTGTGTGCACTGACCCTACACCGCACGTGCCCGAGGACGTGAAAGGTCCTCTTTAAACCAGTAAAATATTTGCTAGCCAGTGAACATGGCCCTCTTCACTGCATTGCCCATTATATACACTTGAGAAGTAAGTTTAAAACTATCTTGACTATATTTTTTGAAACAAGAAATACTCTGATATCATCGACAAGTGAATTATTCATCTCAACATATTTTTACAAATTTACTTCAAGCAGATGGTCATACAGAAGGCAGTAAAATGAGACAAGACAAATTAGGTAGATGACATGGATCCAAGTCATTAGTCATTCTAAATGTTCTAATTTTGAAAATAATTTAACCATTCTGTTAATTTCACAATTTATAATTCTGATGATCCAGATTCTAGACAATTGTAAATTTTGTGATTTTTGAATATAATTTTTAATTTTTCTTTAAACTAATTAGCTAACTAGTATAAATTTAGCATTGTTAGTTAAATAGTATATTTTTTTGTAGTTTGGGTTTTTTGTAAATAGCATTTTACATTTACTGTGAGTTTTTAAAAAAATTTTGTTAAGTTAACAGTAATTTTTGTTACATGTTTGGTTGTAGAATAATTAATTAGACTCTTACAAAATTAGTCAAAGAAAAATCTGAAAGTCTGTTTGGAGACATCTGCAATCTATACATATGGAACTAAAAAGGCAAGTTTATTTATATGGAAGTGTCTGGATTGTCAATCTGGCAATCTGGGGGAATGCCTGGGAGGCTGTTGTGTCTGACAGTATAATTGGCATGTCTGTGTTGGTTTGGGCTCCTAAACAATTGTTAAAGTTGGCGCGTCGGTGACATCCAGCTACATATCAAGGCTCTTCTTGGACCGTGGTTATTGTACGCTTTGCACTTGGCCTGCGCTAGGGTAGTACTAATAGAATAGCTTTTTGCTTTTGTACAGCCTAGTAAAACAGAATTGAAATGTAATCCCTTTTTATGGATATTTTAAAATATCACAATGTGGACCGAGTAGAAGCATCGTTTTGTTTCTGAAGGATATAATGTGGGAACATTACAATTTACAATAGAGAATCTGTTAAATAAGAAAATTTACCAACTCATTTTCAACCATTTTCACACATGACAAAGCGAGTGATGTGCTGATGAAAGATAAAATATCGTAAAAGCTAAAAGGAAAAACAGAAACGGTAAAAAACACTGTACTATAGAGTTATCAATATCGATAGGTAAGAATATTTTTGCTACTTGCCCAACCTGGGTGCAATGTCTAGCCTTGAGCAGATCACAGTCCATTAGGCTAAGACCCCATAAAAAAGCTGCTTTCTTTGTTGCAGATTTTGCTGCTTTTTTTGATCCAAAGCCAAGGGTAGATTTAACAAAAGGGAAAAGTATAAGAGCTTCCTTTATATTTGTCATTCTTTTTCAAACCACTTAAAAAACCACAGCAAAATCTGCAACAGAAAAAGCTGCTTTTCCGCAATGTGGGGCCTTAGGCCAAGATCAGGGTGTTATCCTTGTTTTTCCCATTCATTTCTATGGGTCCATACACATACCGTGAATTACACAGTCACGTGTGCAGGCTGACAGTCCGGGCTGCAACATATAGAACAGGTCATATTCCTGTTCTATTTTGTGTCCGTGCTTCCATGGCTCCTATTCATTTGATGAAAGGGGCCGTGGAATCGCGGCCAGTGCACAGGCGGCACACAGGTGACATTCGTGTGTCTCCCATGCGCTGCCCATGCCTTTAATTCACAGCCGGCCGGAAGCACACAGTCATGTGCAACTGGCCTTAGCCTTAATCTGTGTTAGACTGTGGGAATCAGTAACCTCTCCCTTGTATAAGCTTTCCATAGAACCAGGACAGTCGCATCAAACAAAGGGACCCACATCTAGTTACTGTCACCTTGTCAGGTCCTATTTAACTCTCTACATAAAGACATACCACGCACAGGAATTTCTCATCGTGCACCCTCTGCTAATCTCTCCTATGTGTGTGTGCGAGCAGGGAGATGAGTCATCAGCAGTAGCCTGTCCTGTACACACACATAGGAATAGCAGAGGGTGCACGATGAGACTTCCGGAGTGCACGGTGGAAGCTAATTAGCATGTGAATAAAAGCGGGCTCATTAAAAAATTACTGAGGCAATTTAAATACAAAATGCATGTGTGGAATGGCCTTTCTAAAGGCTATGCAAGTATGTGCTTAGTGACTTTTCCCAATGATAGAGCCCCTTTAAAGGCAAATGATAACTCCTTACTAATCGGTCTTCCCCTTACTAAACTCTCCCCTCTACAATCTATTCTGAATGCAGCGGCCAGGCTCATCTATCAGGCTAGACGCTACAGCGATGCCTCTGGTCTGTGCCAGTCGCTACATTGGCTGCCTATTCATTATAGAATAAAATATAAAGTTATCCCCCTCATCCACAAGGCTCTCCATAATGCCGCACCTCCATACATTTCCTCCCTCATCTCTGTCTATCGCCCAACCCGTGTTCTCCGTTCACTCAATGACCTAACACTTACATCTTCTATTATCAGAACCTCCCACGCTCGTATACAAGACTTCTCCCGAGTTGCACCACTTCTCTGGAATACTCTACCCCGGACAATCAGAATAACTTCCAATTTCTACAGCTTCAAGCGCAAACTAAAGACACATCTTTTCATACAGGCCTATCCCAATTACCTAAGCCAGTCCAGGACATGCTGTCCTGGACAGGCTTAGCGTCACCGTCTCGGCAGCCCGGCACGGGAAGTGAGGGGTGGATTGGGGAGGTCCTGTGAACGCAGCGCTGCTCCAGTGGCCTCCCCTCATGCTCAGGCAGAGAGCAGTTCCTCTCCCTGCCTGCTCTCTGCCTGCTAACGCCGCTCCGCCATGCTCCCCTTCGCTCCGCCCCCTCCGCTGCGCCCCCTCCTCCCGGGGGTAAGCGGCTTTCTGTCGTCCGCCTCGGGCAGCAAAAAAGGTAGGTTCACCCCTGGTTGGCGCTATATGAATAAAATTTATTATTATTATTATTATTATTATATTGATCAGTGGAAAGTAGCATTATTTCAGCAATATCCCTATACTGTGACATCATGTGTTCAGAATGTCTGTATGGTGGCATCATTGTGTTTTCTTTATTTGTGCTATGATGTCATCATGGTCTACAGTACATCACCTTCTTGACGTGTTATGTCTCCATGATATCATAAAATATATTCTCATTGTAATGTAACATCAGTGTATAAGTTCAGTGCTCTAATGTCACTGAATATATTGAGAATGAATTATCTCTGTACTGTGACACCATTCTGTACATAATCTCTTTATTATGACATCACTATGCGCATTACCCCCGCACTGTGACATCACTGTGTGCATTATCCCTGTACTGTGACATCACTGTGTGTATTATCCCTGTACTGTGACATCACTGTGTATATTATCCCTGTTCTGTGACATCACTGTGTGTATTACCCCTGTACTATGACATCACATCATATGCTTTTCATGTTCCGAATTTGCTGCTGAAGGTGGTCTAGATGGGTGGAGTAGGACTCCATTGCATATGTTTTTATGGTGTCTGTGGTTATTTGTTGCAGTACAACGTAGCCAGGGATTGCTATGATAAGATGTCAGTACTGTAGGTTAAGTCCGTGTAGGATTGCAAACCTGGTAAAGTATACATTATCAGAAAAATAGAGTAAATTCAGTGCTGTATCACTGGTATGATCACAACACCCAATATGAACAGTAATCATATTAAAATTTTATTTTCTAATTTTTAATCATTTGAAGATTATTTATAGATATTGGACATCACCTTTAAGTTAAGGAACATGAATTGCTAGATGTGGTAAAATCTATATCTAGCATCTAGATCAATGTAAGCAAAATCTCCTGTTGTTGCATGAATCTATCCTGCAGGCAAAACTGGAAAGATTAGTCTCCAACCTGATGCTGATGAAATCTGAACTAGAACAGTTGGCACCTTGTACCCAAGTAAATGACTCCTTTGAGTTCCCATGAAATTAAATACTACATGTAACATATAACACTGACATCACAAAATTTTACTTAAAGGAATTTTCCACTTTGGACATTCTCTGTTTTGCTAGATTGATATGATAATAATAATAATAATAATAATAATAATAATAATAATAATAATAATAATAATAATTAATAAATTGTGTTCATATAGTTTATATATTTATATATTCTGCAGCACTTTACAAATCCTAGGGGTCGAGTACAGGCAAAAGAGTAATGAATCAGTTTGATCAATAGAAATGAGAGCCCTGCTCACAAGAGCTTACATTCTATGAGGTAGAGGGGTGATACAAAAGGTAGAGAACAATGGACTAGCCATTTTCATGACAAAGACAATAAGCAGTTACCTTAGGCCTGGTTCACATCAGTGTTCGGGTTTCCATTTGGGAAGTCTATTGGGGACCCCCCCAAATGGAAACCTATATGCATTAAAAAGCGGTTACCTAAGAAACCACATGGACCCCATAGACGATAATGAGGTCCGTGTGGTTTCCGCTCGGTTTACGAACGTGGAGAGAAAAGTAAGCAGCACTTTTGTGTGGAAACCACACGGATCTCATTATCGTCTATGGGGTCCATGTGGTTACTTAGGTAACCGCTTTTTGATGTGTATAGGTTTCCGTTCAGGGGGTTCCCAAGCGGACTTCCTTAATGGAAACCCAATCGCTGATGTGAACCGGGCCTTAGATGCTTAAGTGAATTGTAAATTTTGCAGGAAAAAATGCCGCTCCCCTGCAGTGCATATGAAGCAGTGCTGCACTTACTGTACAGTAAAAA